>NC_037689.1:102217849-102517849 GCF_003255815.1 Theropithecus gelada
GGATGTGGAGAAATAGGAACACTTTTACACTGTTGGTGGGATTGTAAACTAGTTCAACCATTATGGAAAATGGTATGGCGATTCCTCAAGGATCTAGAACTAGAAGTACCATATGACCCAGCCATCCCATTGCTGGGTATATACCCAAAGGATTATAAATCATGCTGCTATAAAGACACATGCACACATATGTTTATTGCGGCACTATTCACAATAGCAAAGACTTGGAATCAACCCAAATGTCCATCAGTGACAGATTGGATTAAGAAAATGTGGCACATATACACCATGGAATACTATGCAGCCATAAAAAAGGATGAGTTTTTGTCCTTTGTAGGGACATGGATGCAGCTGGAAAACATCATTCTTAGCAAACTATCAGAAGAACAGAAAACCAAGCACTGCATGTTCTCAGTCATAGGTGGGAACTGAACAATGAGATCACTTGGACTCGGGTAGGGGGACATCACACACCAGGGCCTATCATGGGGAGGGGGGAGGGGGGAGGGATTGCATTGGGAGTTATACCTGATGTAAATGACGAGTTGATGGGTGCTGACGAGTTGATGGGTGCAGCACACCAACATGGCACAAGTATACATATGTAACAAACGTGCACGTTATGCACATGTACCCTAGAACTTAAAGTATAATAATAATAAAAAATAAAAAAAATAAAAAAAACAAATTAAAAAAGAAAAGGAAAGTATTCATATAGTAAAGGTATATTTCTATTTGTCCTTTATGTTGCATTTTTTCAGTTATTTTCCTTTATTTTTTTTCCATGGCATTTTAATACACATTTTGATGTAGTCAAATCTATAACCTTTCGTTACAGTTGCTTTTTTACTTTTGTTCTTAAAATAAAGGATTCTCCTTCCCCTGATCACCATAGTGTCTTTTTAAAAAATATTTTTATTGGAAAATTTCTACCTTCTACTTTTTTATTTTTTATTTTTATTTTTTTTTTTGTTAATTTTAGTTTGTGTGGTTTTTTTTTTTATTATTAGAGACAGGGTCTCATTCTGTTGCTCAGGCTGGACTACAGTGGGATGATCATAGCTCACTGTAGCCTCAAACTGTGGGCTCATGGGTTCAAGCAATCTTCTCACCTCAGATGCCACCACACCCAACTAAGTTACAATAAATATTTTGTGGAGAAAGGGTCCTACCTTGTTGCCCAGGCTGGTGTCAAACTCCTGGCTTCAAGTGATCCTCCCACCTCAGCCTCTCAAAGTGCTGGTATTACGGGCATGAACCAGCATGCCCGGCCTACTTTTCTACTTTATTTGGAATTTAGTTGACAAATATTGTGAGAGAGGGGTCTAAGTTTTTTTGTTTTCAAATTTTGTGCCACTTAGTCCAGTGTTTATTGAATAATTTATCCACTCCCCTGCCATACTAAAATGGCATGTATATTGTATATTGAATTCTCATGTAAATCTATATCTCTTTCTGGACTTGTTATTCTCTTGCTGTGAGCTATCCAGGCACCAGTGTTTCTTATTATACATATTATAAAGCAAGAATAATATCTGATTGTGTATGTTCTTCCTGAATAATCATACTTTAAAAATTTTAGCTACTGTTTCCTGTTGATTGCCCATATGACCTTTAGAATTATTTTGTCGACTCCCAAAGTGAAATCTAATTGTGCTTTTGATTGGAATTATGGTACATTTATGGAATAAAGAGAGCAAGGAAGTGATATATTTACGTTTTTTCTTAACCATTTGAGAATGTCATATGGACCTTCATTTATCTGAATTTAAAAAAATGCATATACTCAGAACTCACTTTTGAAAGTGCCCTTTCTGTTTTCTGTAGACTGGGACAGAGAGCTTGAGTGTAGAACCTGCATCTTTACGTTGGAATTAATTGGTTCATCATCTGACCTGATTGGACAATTTGACAACTGGAAACACAGGAAAGAGAAAGCAGTACAAAAAGACTGGAAAGGCCCTTTCAACATTTAGACCCCAGTGTTCTTCACATGTTCACAGTTGCACATATCCTCCTAGGTTACTTTGGGCTTTTATCTTGGCAAAAGCACTCTGCTTGAATTTTATTACTCTTAGGGAAGAACCCGGAGTCTCCCAAGTGAACAGCAATATGTCAACACTTCACTAATCAGAAGAGACCTTAGAACTGAAAAGAGCCAAGGAAGGGCTGAGATTTCAAGCAGAGACCTAATTTTAAAGCACAAAATGTAGCCAGAAAACTCTATGTAATGAGATTCTCTAACTTGGTTGTTAGCATTCCCAGACATACCCACGCAGTGTCAGACATATACACACACGTGCGCGCACACACATTCGTGCACGCTCACACACAAACTTGTGGCTTGATTTGTTGAAGTGGGAACAATTTCATTGCTATGAAGAAAAAAAGTAACTTGCATTACTATATCACTTCATCTTATTTGAAAATCGGAGGCATTAAAAAATTTCCTTATTCAGTTAGGGAAATACAAAGATTATTGGGTTTGATAGCCTTTAGAGATAACTTGAAAATGGGAAAAGCCAAATTCTGAAGTAAATAATCACCAGTGGTGGAGGAAATATTAATGATTATTTCAAAGAACAGAATTCCATTGGCCAGGTAGATTTGGATATATTTTGGGGGACATTAACATTCATTATTAGACTCTATATAGTAATAACCTGGTGAGGCAAGATGAATTTGTAAGGTAGTAATTATAATGAGTTTCATTGTATGCAAACAAGTATCAGGATTCTTATTTGATGTCTGTCATACCAGGGTATAAGTGTCAACAAGGTAGAGTTGGTTATAAGAGTGGACGGGGAGACATGACTTCTCAAATGGTGGAGTGAGTACCTCCATAAATCTGGATGAACCATGAATACACTATGCCACATGAAAGAGCCCATCACAAAAGATTAGATATTGTATCATTTCATTTATATGTAGTATCCAGGATGAGGAAATCTACAGAGACAGAAAGTAGATACTAATTACCTCAGATTTGTTGTAATAATTAAATGGTTGCCTAGGTCTAGGGCAGGGCATGGTGAGGTTGGGAAGCGACTGCCTACGTGTAGGATTTCCATTTTGGGGACATGAAAATATTTTAAACTTAGAGTGGGCAAATGGTTTCATGTCTTTGTAAATATAGTAAAAGCTACTGGCTGGGCACAGTGGCACACACCTGTAATTACAGCACTTTGGGAATCTGATGAGGGAGGACTGTTTGAGGCCAGGACTCGAGACCAGCCTGGGCAACATCGTGAGACCCCTGTCTCTACAAATAATTTAAAACAATTAACCAGGTGTGGTGGCTTACACTTGTAGTTCCAGCTACTTAGGAGGCTGAGGAGGTGGAGGCTACTGTGAAGTGTGATCAAGCCACTGTACTCAAGCCTGGGTGACAGAGTGAGATCCAGTCTCAAAAATAATCAAACAAACTACTGAATTATATACTTCAAGTGAATTTTATGATATGTGAATTAAATCTCAATAACCTTTTTTTCTTTTTTTGAAGAGGGTGCAGAATAAGAATTTAGCAGAGTGGGAATGATTGGGCTGATACAATCAGTCTTGAGCAAGTACCCAAGTCTTCTGGGTCTTGGTTTCTTCATTTATAAAAATAAGAGTAATAACATCAACATCAGACAGCTATTCTGATAATTAAATGAGGTAATTTTAAAGAATTTAACTTAGTAATTGACACATAGTAGTTTTATAGGCCATCAAAAAAGAGGTCAAATTCTGAGTGACCAGTTGCTAAGGTAGAGAAAAAGAAAGCACAGTAGAGTCAAGTGGGCAATCAGGATCGAGGTTCTGAGAAGTCAGAGAGGCACCAGAAATGAAAGTGTAGGGTTGGTGCCTACCAGTCCTTAGGGTATGTGCCCTTGTGCTCTGTTTTTTTGTCTTCTGGGTCATGCAGCCTTGTGTGAGTTTGGGAAAGATGTTGGGTAGTGATTTCAATTAGATGGAGACAAGGGTCTGCAAGTAAGTCTGCCCTTAGGTGGTAACATACAAAAGTTCTTACTTTTGGTGGCTTTCACCAAAGTCATGGTTTTTCTAGCTAATTGAATAATCAGATAGAAAAATACAGTACTTGCTATGTTGCCTCTGTTACAGGATCAACAGATTTGTATGCCTGCTGTGCAGTAACAGATGACTACAATGAGACAGTAGTGTTTGCAGCAGAGAAAGAGTATAATGACTACAGGGCAGCCGAGTGAGGAGATGAGAGGAGATCCTCAAATCCGTCTCCCCGAGGAGTGCTGGGTTGGGGTTTTTAAGCGGATTGTGGAAGGCAAAGGGGTGGAAAATTTGGTTCATAGATTGGTCAGGGTAAGGGGGATGAAGTCACCAGGATGTGGAAGCTGCATTCTCTGGTGAGTTGGCTTCTCATGGGGTCCTTCAGACCAGCTGACCTCAGTAGTTTCACTAGTATTCAGGACCTGAAAGAATATATCAAATGGAAAACTTAACATTTCAGAATGTTCTAGTTGTTATCTATAGGGCAGTTAAAGTAAACAATAATCTTGTGACAGAGTCTACATGATTTCTGGGGCAATAGGCAGCTGAAAAATTATGAGGATGAGGGTCAGAGAGCCAGCTGACCTAATGATTAATCCCCAATGTGCTGCACGCTTGGTTTATTTTTGTTTCTCTCCCTCTCTTCTTCCCTGTTAACTCCATAAAGTTTATAGAGACCATTTCACCTCCCTATGCATTGCGACCAACTTAAGCAGCTCTGCATTTTCATGAAATGAAGCAAAAAATTATGATTTCTGAGTGGAGAGCTGGCTTGGGATTATGTTTTTCTCATGTGTGCTGGTGAGAAAATCAATCTTCATCTATCAGTCATCCATTTGCCTCTCCTAGAAACAAACTGTGGGCCATCTGCCCTGTTCTTGGAATTATCTGGTCTGTCCACTTGGCTTTCCAATAACAACTGCTTGCTTGGTCAGCTTCTGCTAGGTGGTCTGGGGGAACTGGGTCACTGTTGAACACTTGTCCTTCAGCACTTGTTTGGAGCCAACGTAGCTCTTTCCCTTTTGCCATCTAACTTAATGAAGTTCCTCAGGATGGTTCCATTGAGGTTTGAGAAAAGTGAGAAGGAATATTGAAACCAATTAAACTTCAGTCTTGGGAGAAGAAACCTAACTGGTGGATCCAGTGTTACCGCCAGAGACAGCAGTAGCTCAGGACCTTGGCCCTGAAGGATCATAATGCGGCTGGTGGGGAAATGGGAGGCAGGTGGGGTCCTGAAACTGTGCAAGTTGGAGGCAAGAGGCCTGCTAGTCAGAACAGTTTTGTAAATCACTTTCTTCTTGCCCACACTGGTGTTTATAGAAAGGTTGACATCTAGGTAACTGAAGTTATTCTTTGTGGAATCTGTGCTGCCATGCTTCATCTTAGTTGAGATAAAATGAGTCAGGATTTTGTGACTCTTTAGAACCTACAGACATGCTAATCATTTTTACAGGATTGCCAAAATATGTCAGTCTTCTTGACTGATTAGTACGTACTGTTCCTGAGATGCGGTATGATAGTTTTGCAATTTTACGTGGCAGTTTAATGATAAAATCTTGGGTGCTTGGTCACAAGACGGCTTAGAATATCTTGGAGGCATTCCTCTAGTGAGCTGCATTGAAGCAGGGGATGCTTTGGAGTTCTATGAGGGGAAATCAATCTTTAAGAAGAGCAGGGAGGTGCTGTGCCTGGCTCGAAAGCAAATTTGGTAAGACATTAACAGTAGGGAAGAGAGGAAAGGCATTCTGGAAGCTTGTGTCAAATAACAGCCTAGGGATTGAGTTTGCTTGCAGTGGAAGAATATGAGTATGACACTTATAAATGCTGCTGGGAATATTTCAGTTGAGGTGACGCACTTTGGTAATGGATTCCTTTAAGCAGCTGAATGCCTTGGAGGAAGTGAATAGTTATTCTCCTCCTCTCACGTCAAGGAGACCAGGTGGCTAAGTAGAAGAAGAAATAGTAACAAGTACCCCTAGGTCCCTGACCTAGCTTCACTAGTGATTTCCTATTTCCACTGGTCCTTAACTATTTAATGATTCATTTATAACACATCTTGTGTGTTGAATGGGGGCATTAGGATCCTCTATTAACATTATTTACAGAAATGTGAAATCTGAGCAGAAAGAGTTTCGGTCAAATGCCTTGCTTACAGTGAATGCTACTGCTGGTGTTTCAGAAGGAGAAAGTGAAATAGTAACAAAACTCACTTAGCTCTATACAACCCTATGAGGTATCATTATTATCCTCATTATACAGACAAGGAAACCTCTGCTTAGGGAAATTAATAACTTGCCCAAATATATACATCATGTAAGGGGTGGAGTCAGAATTGGAACCCAGGTCAGTCAGATTCCAGAGTCTGCATCCCTAACCACAACACTTTGCTGCATCTTTGCATAGGGAAGTGACTTTCCCCAAAGCAAATAGCGCTAACCAGCTTTTTCATATGTAATACAATTTGCTTCTATGAACTTAGGGAAGAGCCCATTTTCAGTCACTTATACATTTCTGGTTAACGAGACTATTCATGGATGTTTGTTCCATTCCTCATTCACAAGGTGAAGGTTGCAGGGTTACCAACAGCAAAAGAGGGCAAACTTCAGTTGCTAATGTTTTCACGCCTCACAATTGCTATGGTCACATTGGCTAGAACAAGTAAAATGGCTGAGCCCAGACTTAAAGGGTAGAGTAACAGTCTACCTTTTGGTGGTGGGGTGGCAGAGTTGCAAAGGGGTGGTATACATGTAGAGATCGGTGGACAAATTGGGGAGCAATCACTAAAACAATCTACCACACCTACCTATTTCATGTCACAATTAGAGCTTGTTCTTTAGCCATATAGAATTCTTTCTTCTTCCCTGGAAAGCTCAGGCTGTTTCATGTTTCCATGCCTTTGCTTGTGCCATTCCCTCCACTTAAAATACACCCTTGATACCCACACCCCCTCACCCCACCTTCATCTAATTGGTTAATACCTATGCATTCCTTAAATATCACCTCCTATTTCCTCAGCCTCCTTGATACTCAGGGTAGACTTCCATCATTACACCCTACTGTGTTCATCTGTTGATGTATCTGTCTCCACTTACCAGACTTTAGTCCCTTTGAGGGCAAGCACTGTATCCTGCACTTGTCAGTGTACTTGCGACATAGCAGGAGTGTAATATATGTATGCCAAATGAAAGAATTAATCAAATGCTTCCAGATATTTTGCTAGCTGTGGCTGCCTTGCCTTTTTACCCTGCTAACTGATGTTTTCACTGAAGTTATAACCACTTGTCCAGTTTTCTCACTATGTTATAAGTGGATTTTCATTGAGACTTTGCAAGACCACCTTAACCTATAGGAAAATACTGTGGTTTGTTATCAAAACCAGGACTGGAAAGCACCTGCTTAGATGGACATTAGCCAAAACTATTGCCTCCCACTCTGCCTGCTGGAAAGAATGCTTCAGATCTCACATTTGTTGTGAAAATACAGTCTCATAGGTAAGAAGTGCTAAGTAAAGCAGCAGAGTGGAAAGTAAGAACGTTGCCTAGCAATTGAACATGTATTTGTGTTTCTGGATGGCAGGGGTCAGAGAGATATTTAATGTGCTGAAGAAATATAGTGACAGTCATTTGTATCCAGAGATAAGAAAATGACATGTGACTCATGATGTACAGGAGATGCTGAGAGTGATTGAAAGTCTGTGAACTTGTATGTTTTCATGTCTGTCAGCGGGTATTTTTTCTCCTTCCTTCAAAGTGCCAGCCTTTTTATAAACAGCCTTTATTCTTCACCCCCTTTGAAAGAACAAACAGACAAAAAATCAACCCAGCATTTAATAGCCTTTGCTGAGAAAGAAGCAAGCGCATTCCAGTGTGTCAGGTACCCACTTAGCCTAGCCTGGCAGAGGCTCTCACTTAGAAAAGGCTGCCATGATGTACCTGCAGAGCTTTGGCTGTGAAGGGATTTCAAACGCGTTAGTGATCCCAGCTTATTGTTTTTCACCAATGCCATCTTCTCCAACAAAAGAAGCAGCGGCTCCATTGAGACTTTCCTGCCTTGTTCTTTACTTTGGCAAGCTTCATCTTCTTTTGTTCCTGCTCAATCTTCACCTCTTTCAAAAGCATTCTTATCTAACTCTCTCCCGGTTGGATGTTAGCACTGCCTTTTCCCTCCAGTAGTAGGAGTATATCCAAGGGAGACGTTCAGTCCTTTGAAAGGAGCTGGTGTTGGCGGGAAGGTGGAGCATGGGGACAAAGTTATAAAAGCAAATGCTGTATTTTCTTTTCAATAAATGCCCTTCAAATCTCATAGAAATCTTTGTCATAGGTTAAAATTGCTAAAGTCTCAGACTCTAAAGCAGATCTTTGTGGGGTTTTGTTCTTAAATATTTGAGGACTTGATTTCAGTGGGCAATATTAGCTTATATTGGATCTTTCATTTACTATGTGGATTTTTGTGAAATGCAAGGTCTTTGCAAATCCATAAATACACAAAGGTTAGCTCTTTCTTTCTCAGCCCTGGTCCTCTAATCAGCTTCATAAGGTATGAACCTCCAAACATCTACCATTTACCTTAAAGGTTCTGAAAGTACTGCCTTGGGAAGCTATTTCCCCCTCCCCACCCCAGTGTTTTCTTTTTCATTTTTACCCAGGTTGGAGTGCAGTAGCATGATCATAGGTCACTGCAGCCTCAAACTCCTGGGCTCAAGCTATCTTCCCATTTCAGCCTATGGAGTAGCTGGGACTGAGGTGCGTGCCACTATGCTCTGCACATTTTTTTTTTGTTGTTGTTAGAGGTGGGGTCTCACTATGTTGCCCAAGCAGATCTCAAACTCCTGGCTTAATGGGATCCTCCTGCCTCAGCCTCCCAAAGTGTTGAGATTAGAGGCGTGAGCCACCGCACCTGGCTGCCCTGGAAGCTATTAGCAAATCAATTCAACATAGTTTATAAACACAAGCTGGGGAGATCAATAGGATGTTGAAGAGCATACAGGAATATAAAGGGGTGCCTCATAGAGTTGGGGGAGGGTGTTTTTTACTTCCTCTAAAAGGTTGGTGGATGAAGAGAATTGGGAAAGGGCAGATATTTGACAGAAGGTCATGAGCTCCTGAGGGGAAGGAAAAGAATATTTGTGAGGTTCCTCCAAATCGCTGTTTTTGGTTTCTTATGCATAACTCTAGAATCTTTTTTTTTTTTTTTTGCTTATACAAACAAATATGCATTTATGATTATCCACACCTCTTTTTTACACAGACAGTAGTATGGCACACATTGTATTCTTCTCTGCTTTTTTCACTTAACAAGATTCCTGAAAAATATTTCAGTGTCAACTGGGCGTGGTGGCTCACGCCTGTAATCCCAGCACTTTGGGAGGTTGAGGCAGGATGATCACTTGAGCCCAGGAGTTCAAAACCAGCCTGGGCAGAATAGCAATATCCCACGTCTATAACTATAACTATAACTAACTGTAACTATATATATATATTTCAGTGTCAATATATATAGAGAGCCTTATCATTCCTTTTTACAGCAGTATATTATTTTATTTACTGTGTGTGCCTATTTTTCTAACTAAATCCTGATTGATGGATTTGCTTTTTTTCTCAGTCCTTTGCCTCCATGTGTTTGCAAGTATATCTATAGGATAAATTCCTAAAAAGGAATAGCTGGATCAAAGGGTAAGTGCATTTGTAATAACTGTGTTCTATATGTTACCAAATTGCCCTCCATAGAAGCATGTTGATTATTAATATACTCCCACCAGCAATGTATTAGAATGCCTTTATAGCTTCATTGTGTGGTGAGTTGTCAAAGTTGATTTTTGCCAGTCTGGTAGATGAAAAAGTTGTTTGATTTTGCATTTATATCGTTATCAGTGAGATTGCATGTATTTTCTTATGTTTAAGAACCACTTGGATTTTCTTTTTGGTTAAGTGCCATTTGACCATCTTTTCCTGTTGGGTTCCTGCCCTTTGGAAATAGTGTAATGATCTTTGGGACTTGAACTTACTGAGATACCTTCCTCCAGTGGTGTAAAAAATTGGGATGCAGAACCCCATTACCTTGAATGTAAAACACTGGGCATCACACTGTCAGGAGTAGAGCTGGTTTGAGATGAGAGGAGCTCAGGGAGAGGTTGGTCTCTGTGAACATAATCTCTAAAAGGGGTGCCTTTTCAATAAATATTGTAAAGGTTTTCTGCTGACTATGATGAAAAGACATCAGAGGAAGCAGTGTGAAAACTAGACACATGAGGAAGATAGCCAAGGATGACATGTGTCCACTCCCCCTACTGGCTAACAGCCCAGGCCATAGCTTCATTCTGTCTAGCTCAGTCCCTGCCCCAATTAGAAACTGGTTATGCTTCTTTCCACTGACTATTGGTAAACAGTTCTGTGTGGCTGGGGTTTGTGAGTAGTGGCAGCTTCAGGTCAATGCAGGCAGAGCTCACTCTGTGAACACTTCATTTTCCTTCCTTTTTTCAATTTTGATAGTATATTTTATTTAATCCAATATATGCAAAATATTAAAATGTCAACATGTAATCAATGTAAAAATAGTGAGATATTTTACATTCTTAATTTTTCATATTAAATCTATGAAATCAAATGTGAATTTTGCACGCACTTATAGTGTATTTCACATTACACCAGCCACATGTCAAATGCTTGATAGCCATATGATCTATGGCTATGTGGGTACAATATCGAATAGGAGGATAGCACACTTATAGGCAATGGAGAACTGTTGAGGTATTTTTTTTTCAATAACTATAATTTTTACATGTCTTACATTTAAATAATATTTGCTTTATATAGAGTTCTCATGTGCTCTTTATCCAGTTTTCCCAAGGTGAATGTTTTCATTTTTTCTATTTTATAACTGTCTTTTCATCTACCTCTTAGAAGATTTCCTTCATGTTTCTCTTTAAAATTATGAAGATTTGTAGATTGCAAAAATTTTCTCCCATTCTATAGGTTGCCTGTTCACTCTGATGGTAGTTTCTTTTGCTGTGCAGAAGCTCTTTAGTTTAATTAGATCCCGTTTGTCAATTTTGGCTTTTGCTGCCGTTGCTTTTGGTGTTTTAGACATGAAGTCTTTGCCCATGCCTATGTCCTGAATGGTACTACCTAGGTTTTCCTCTAGGATTTTTATGGTATTAAGTCTAACCTTTAAGTCTCTAATCCATCTTGAATTAATTTTCGTATAAGGAGTAAGGAAAGGATCCAGTTTCAGCTTTCTACTTATGGCTAGCCAATTTTCCCAGCACCATTTATTAAATAGGGAATCCTTTCCCCATTTCTTGTTTCTCTCAGGTTTGTCAAAGATCAGATGGCTGTAGCTGACAAAGGGCTAATATCCAGAACCTACAAAGAACTCACACAAATTTACAAGAAAAAAACAAACAACCCCATCAAAAAGTGAGCAAAGGATATGAACAGACATTTCTCAAAAGAAGACATTCATACAGCCAACAGACACATGAAAAAATGCTCATCATCACTGGCCATCAGAGAAATGCAAATCAAAACCACAATGAGATACCATCTCACACCAGTTAGAATGGCAACATTAAAAGGCAGGAAACAACAGGTGCTGGAGAGGATGTGGAGAAATAGGAACACTTTTACACTGTTGGTGGGATTGTAAACTAGTTCAACCATTATGGAAAACAGTATGGCGATTCCTCAAAGATCTAGAACTAGATGTACCATATGACCCAGCCATCCCATTACTGGGTATATACCCAAAGGATTATAAATCATGCTGCTATAAAGACACATACACACGTATGTTTATTGCGACACTATTCACAATAGCAAAGACTTGGAATCAACCCAAATGTCCATCAGTGACAGACTGGATTAAGAAAATGTGGCACATGTACACCATGGAATACTATACAGCCATAAAAAAGGATGAGTTTTTGTCCTTTGTAGGGACATGGATGCAGCTGGAAACCATCATTCTTAGCAAACTATCACAAGAACAGAAAACCAAACACCGCATGTTTTCACTCATAGGTGGGAACTGAACAATGAGATCACTTGGACTCGGGAAGGGGAACATCACACACTGGGGCCTATCATGGGGAGGGGGGAGGGGGGAGGGATTGCATTGGGAGTTATACCTGATGTAAATGACGCGTTGATGGGTGCTGACGAGTTGATGGGTGCAGCACACCAACATGGCACAAGTATACATATGTAACAAACCTGCACGTTATGCACATGTACCCTAGAACTTAAAGTATAATAATAATAAATAAATAAATAAATAAATGAAATAAAATTATGATGATTTAAGAAAATTTAAAATCTACATTTTATTTCATATTTTTATTTTCTTAGAGCTTTTTCTTGTTTTCTGGTTGTTCCTTTTTATAACCTACTGTTTTTGTTTCATGGATGTAATATCTCCTTTTATCTTTCTGGAGATATTAATTATAGCCTTTGTCTTCTATGACCCCCATTGTTTCTATTGCCTTTGTGGGTTTTAAAAAAAAAAAATTTCCTGTTGGTGGCTTTCCTGAAATGTTTGGTGATTTCTGGTTGTCTTTTTATATTTAAGCATGCACCATTATTACATATTAAAGGACATAAATAGACATGCACATTGACTTGTCAACTAGTAAAAAATAATCACATTGGGTGATTGTGTGGGGACACAACTTATTAATTTGGGTGGCATATTAATATCTATAGATCTTTTCTCATGGACCACTGTGTATCCCCATAGAGGTACCTTTCAATTTCCTGCCTGGCCGGTATAATCATGTCTACAGGTATTGTCAAAGATACATGAGGGAAAGGATCCGAGGGTTTCACCATTCACTATGTGGCCATTCATTTAATACCTTTCATTTCCATCCTTCACTTGTATCTTCAACTTTTCTTAGTGTCTCCAGGTACAGATTATGTCTGGTTTAACCTTACTAGAAATTGATCCTGGAGTAGCAGTAAGTAGTTGTCTCTTATCAGCCCCATTTTGCATCCCTTCTTTTAGTTATATCTTGCACCTCTAATCCTTGTGCCTTCCCAGGATTTTTGAGGTCCATATAAGTTTGTACATTGATGAGTACTCTTAATGAAGTTTTATATTTCGACTTTCTTTAATCTGCTGTCAGTTACTGCCTAGTTTTTGGCTTTCCAGTTTTCTAAGATGTTTACTCCTTTTGTTTTCTGTTGCCTCCTCTCCCATTCTCTTTGTACATATGGGTTTATGCATTTATTATTCACTTACTGTCATTGCAGTGGGGATTCAGGAGAAAATGGAGATAAACGTGTGTGTGTTTAATTATCTGTGTTTAACCAGAAGTGTGAACATTTGATTATAAGAATTACCCTGATATAAAAATGGTTGCTGCCTGATGTGCTGTCTAACTGCCAGAGGCTGAAAAATGTCTCCTGTATGAACTTTGTCATGTTTTGGTGCCCTGAATGCTTAAAATTTCAAAGCTGTCGTGGACAACGCTAACCCAACTGCCTCAAAGTGAATACTGAATAATTTTCCTCCCTCAGAACCCTGTGATTTTTCTCTGAAAGCACAAAGGGACAGAATTATAGCATGTTGGAGGTGGAAGAGTACTTCCAGATCATTGATCACAGTGTTTCCCAAGTTGTGATCTATGGAACATTTTTTCTTCAAGGTTCTCTGAGAGAAAAGGTTTCTGTGGTCAAATAAATTCAGGAAACTCTCTATAGTAGTGCCCCACTTTGAGATTTCACAGAATATATTTTTTTAGTCTCTGAGAAGTTTGCAGAAACTTTCATTACCAACATATGGCAGACTTTGCTGAGCTGGCACAAAAGGAAGGATTCTGCAGAGGCCAAAAAGTAGTTGAAAACAGGAGGAATCCTGAGAAGTAAACCAGCCTCCAAACTGGCATTTTTCCTGAGGACTTTTTCTCAACTCTGGAGAACTTGAGCTCCTCCTCCCCGTTAATAACTGCTTAGGGGTCAGGAACAGAAGGTGCAGCCTAGAGCCTAGACAGACAGTTTTACAGGAAATCCCTGCATAAAGCTGGGATCCCAAAAGCCACACCTTAATGTGATGGTGAATGATAACTAGTCCTGTAAGTATTAAAGAAATAAAATCAGTAGTTCAAACCATGCTATAATGAGAATAGCAGGCTCAGATTGTTCAAAGGAGAGTTCAGCCTAACATTTTAAAAAGAGATAATTTCAATTTTATACAAATTATTTTAGAGAAAGTAAAACAGGGAATACATTGCAACTTTTTCTATGGAATCAATAAAACCTTGATAACAAAATTAGATAAAGATAATTAAGGAAAGGAAAATTACAAGACTAAGCCACTTATGAACACATTTAAAAATCTCAAACAAAATATTGTAAAACAAAACCCAACAAAGTATAAAAAAGATAATTCTTCAGAACCAAGCAGAGGTTACCTAGAAATGTAAGGTCGATTTAATATTAGAAAATCGGCCAGGTGCGGTGGCTTACGCTTGTGATCCCAGCACTTAGGGAGGCCGAGGTGGGTGGAGTGCTTGAGGTCAGGAGTTCGAGACCAGCCTGGCCAACATGTGAAACCCCATCTCTGCTAAAAATGCAAAAATTAGCTGGGTGTGGTGGAGGGTGCCTGTAATTCCAGCTACTCGGGAGGCTGAGGCAGGAGAATCGCTTGAACCTGGGAAGCAGAGGTTGCAGTGAGCTGAGATTATGCCTGGGTGACGGGGTGAGACTCTGTCTCAAAAAAAAAAAAAAAAAAAAAAAAAAAAAAAAAGAGAGAGAAACAAATCAATTAGTGTGCCATTAGTGTAATTCACTATATTAACAGAAAATAATGTATGAAGATGTCAATTGATGTAAAGAAGCATCAGGCAAAATTCAAAGTCCATTTATTTTTTTTAAAAAAGCTTTTCAAACTAGAAATAAAAGGGAACTTCTGTGTAACTTGATGTCGGAAATCTGTAAAAATCTTACACTGAACATCTTTTTTCTTTTTTCTTTGTTTTTTGAGACAAGGCATTGCTCTTCATCCCAGGTTGGAGTGCAGTGGCATGATCATAGCTCACTGTTGTCTTGAGCTCCCGGGCTTATGTAATTCTCCTACTTGAGTCTCTCAGGCAGGTAGAACTAAAGGCATGTGCCATTATGCTCAGCTAATTAAAACAAATTATTTTTCTGTAGAGACAAGATTTTATCATGTTTCCCAGGCTGGTCTTGAACTCCTGGCCTCAAGCGATCCTCCCCAGTCTTGGCCAAAGCACTGGGATTATAGGCTTGAGCCACCACGTCTGCCCTCCACATAATTTCTGATGAGAGAATATTGAAAATATTCCTTTCAAGTTAAGAGACAAGACAGGGATGCTGACTCTCATTACTTACATTTATTTAGTATTATGCTTGGGGTTCTAGTCACTTTATGAAGGCAACAAAAATAAATAAAAGATACGATAATTGGAAAGGAAGAAATAAACTATCATTATTTGTATATTATATGATTTTCTGCTTGGAAGATTTAAATATCTAAGGATAATTATTAGAACTAATTAGAATTTAGCAAGAGTGACAGATTTAAAAAATCAATGTACATAAATCCACTGCATTTCTATTCACCAGGAACAATTATTCAAAATGTTAAAAAGTACAATGTAAAAGAAAACATTTGATAGCAATCACAAATATAAGGCAGCCAAGAATTAAAGTTCTTTATGGGGAGCATTGTAAAAACAGAGAGATATACTGTGGATAAGAAGTCTCACTACCAGAAATACCAGAACTACTAAATTCGTCTACAGATTTAACACAATTCCATTCAAATTCTCAATAGAGTTTTCCATAGAATTTGATATGCTGCTTCTAAAATTTATATGGAAGAGCCAAGGGCTAATAATACACTCCCAAAGATAAAACCATTACACACCCAAAGAAAAAGAACCAGGCTGGGTATGGGGATGGAGTAGGTGGGGGCTTGTCCTTCCAAGGCTTACTATAAAAATGCAATAATTAAGAGTGTATTGATAATGAGATGATTTTTTTCTCTTTTTTCCTTTTTTCCCCCCCCTTGAGGCAGGGTCTCACACTCTGTTGCCCAGGCTGGAGTGCAGTGGCCCAATCATGGCTCACTGCAGCCTTGACCTCCTGGGCTCAGATTATCCTCCCACCTCAGCCTCCCCATTAGCTGGGACTACAGATGTGGGTCACCAGGCCCAACTAATTTTTGTACTTTTTATGGAGACGGGGTTTCACCATGTTGCTCAGACTGGTCTCAAACTTCTGGGCTCAAGTGATCCACCTGCCTCAGCCTCCCAATATGCTGGGCTTACAGGTGTGAGCCACCAGACCCAGCTGAGACTAATTTCATTGAATGAAATATAGTTTACATACAATAAAATACACCTAGTTTAAAATATACAGGTTAATGAATTTACATAAATATACAAACACTACCTCTCTGCAGCTAGTCACTTCTCCCAACCCATAGTCTCAGGCAACAACTGACGTCCTTTTGGTCACTATGGATTTGTTGGGAATCACCACTTTGGAAACTCAGTTGAAGTTGAACTTCTGCACACTCTGTGATCTAGCTATTTAACTTCTAGGAATGTGCTCTAGAGAAGCTCTTGCGCATGTGCCCAGGAAGCAAGCCTGTGAGTATCCATGAGCATCACTGCTGCATGCCGGTCCCAGCCCTGCTCTGCGGGGCTCCTCCTGCTTTAGCTACACCACCCCTTCCATTCACTTTTTCCTCTACTTTTTTCTTCTCTTGTTTTGTAAATTTTTTCTAATTTCTTTTCTGTCTCTTTCCCTGTTTCTTCCTTGCTTCTGAGCTTTTGTATCTCTGATTTACTTTTTTTCAGGTCATTACTAAGCAATAAACCTTCTTTCGCATTGGCTATAACCTTAGTACTCGAGTTTTCTTGGCTATTTTTGTCATTAACCACTCCTCAGCAGCTGTTTTCTGGAAGAGATGTAGAAAAGAAAACAAAACAAAACAGTCCTTCAGATTTTATGACTTTCTGGATGTTGGAGGTGACAGAAGACTGACCTCCAGGTAAAGAGGGGTAGAGAGATCACAACGCCACATATGTCTGGCAGTCTGGCTTCTGGAAACCTGAGTTGCTGGCATAATAGTTGTGACTGCAAGTGAGAAGGACCTCAGAGCATCAGGGCTGTAATAGTCACAACAGCACGCAATTTACACTACAGGAGAGGTGTGGACTTAGTTTTAAGTCAGATGCTATTGATTTAGGGTTGTATAAAATTTATAGTTACATCTTCCTCTATATGGACTATTTTCTTTTTGTGCATACATATACATTTGCTTCTTGAACAACATGGGTTTGAACTGTGTGGGTCCACTTGTACTTTTTTCAGTAAAATTTACACCAAATATGTTTGCCTCTCCTGCCTCCCCTTCGACCTCTTCCACCTCTGCCACCCCTGAGACAGCAGGATCAAGCCCCCCTGTTCCTCTTCCACCTTAGCCTACTCAATGTGAAGACAATGAGGATGAGGACCTTTATGATGATCCACTTCCACTTAATGAATAGTAAATATATTTTTCTTCCTTATGATTTTCTTTATAACCTTTTCTTTTCTTTTTTCTTTTCTTTTCTTTTCTTTTCTTTTCTTTTGGGAGACATGGAGTCTTGCTCTGTTGCCCAGACTGGAGTGCAGTGGTGCGATCTCGGCTAACTGCAACCTCCTCCTCCTGGGTTCAAGCGATTCTCCTGCCTCAACCTCAGCCTCAGCCTCCCAAGCAGCTAGGATTATAGATACGCACCACCACACCCGGTGAATTTTTGTATTTTTAGTAGAGACGTGGTTTATCCATGTTGGCCAGGCTGGTCTTGAACACCTGACCTCAGGTGATCCACGTGCCTTGGCCTCCCAAAGTGCTAGGATTACAGGTGTGAGCCACCACGCCCGGCCTTCTTTATAACTTTTCTTTTCTCCAGCTTACCTTATCCTCTTTTGCTCTTCCTTCTTACCTCCTCAACCCTCTGCGGTCTGAGCACTCTTGTCTGGAGAATTTGTCTTTTCTTGGCTTCCATGAGTTCATTCTCTCTTGATTTTCCTCATCTCTCTCCAGCCACTCATTTTCTCTGAGTCTCTCTCATAATGTTGATGTTTCTTTGAGTTCCCATATTTGAACCAGTTCTCTGGTCACTTTGCTTACTATCTGTGGGTGAGTCCATCTGCACTTATGACTCCTACTTCTAATCTCTTCAGTTCAGACCTCTCACCTGAATTCCAGACCTAAATTTCAATCATCTCCACATAGCCACCTGACATGCTAAAACATGAACACCAGTGCTGTGGTATGAGGAAGAGCAGAAAGAGGATCTTTCATGCCTTTCCATGTCATATCTGACCTGATCAGTATCTACAGTGAGCTTTCTATTTTCCGGTTAGATGAACCCCAAGGTTCAGTTGCTTTCAGAATTCTTTGTAAATCCTGATTGTCTTAATTGAGACTTTAGCCAAATCTTTTAACCTCTCTAAGCCTCAATTTCCTCGTCCATAAAATGGGGATCATAATAGTAATACCTTTTATATTGGGTTGTGGTGAAAGTTACATAATTAAAGAATTAAATGCATGGACACTCCTTAGTACTGCTTCTAGCATTTTGTGAGCATCTAGTTAGTGGTAGTTGACATTATTTATTATTGTTATTGACATTTTTGTTCTTGAGTTGGTTGAGTTTGAATCCAAGTTGTACTACTAACTCTCTGTTTTAAGTCTTACCTTCATCTTCTTTAAACTGGGAATGAAAACATCACCCAAGATACACACACACACACACACACAGACACACACACACATACACACACACATATAGTGGTAAGCATGAAATGCAATAATGCAGGAGTCTACAAACTTTTTCTATGAAGGGCTACATGGTAGATATTTTCACCTTTGCAGGCCGTATGGTCACAAGACTATTTGACTTTGCTGCTGTAGCAAAGAAGCAGCAATAGACAATATCTGAATGAGAAAATGTGGCTGTTTCCTAATGAAACTTTATTTATGGACACTGAAATTTGAATTTAATATAATTTTCATGTTTTATGAAAGACTCTTTTTTTCATCATTTGCAAATGTAAAAACTGTTTACCTCTAAGGCCATACAAAAACACACAGGGATGAATTTGGCCCAAGGGCCATAGTTTACAGATCCCTGAAATAATGCAAGCAAATTGGAGATTCTTGGAGAGGAGTGTATGTACTTAAATTTGCTTGGCTGGAGAATAGTTATTCTCTATTTTGGAAAATTAGTTAAAGGAAAGGAGACAACTTGGCTTTTCCACATAGGAGAGCTAGCTGTAGTCCTTATCATTCCTGTTGTGTGGGAAGAACAGGGAGAGTCTGTAATCAGTCTTTGGCCTCTTTTAAAGTTCTACCTCTACAAAATGTGGTTCCCCCAAAATGTCTGTAAATCTTGTCAACCAGATTAGTCCTTCTCCTTGAGGAAGAGCAGAGAGTGGATCTTGCATAAAACCTGACCTAATTAGAAAATGAATTTCTTTTTATCCATTCATCTCACCACACTCTGTCCCTTCCTTCCACAAGTATTTATTGGGTATCTACTTTTTCTTAGGCACTGTACTTCATACTGGAAATTCCCGGGGAGTAAGACAGACAAAATTGCAGCCCTCATAGAGCTTACATTTTAGCAGGGGTGACAAACATTAATAATTTGTGTAATTATTTGGAGGAAAATGTAATTGATGCAGATTGCTTTAGACATTCCACCTTTCTTTGTAATTGCTTGCCTACTTGACATTTCCACTTGCATGTCTCACTAGCTTCTCAGACTTAGTATGCTCCAAACAGAATCATGATTGCCTCCATGCTATCTCCAAACCTTCTCTTTGCTCACGTCTTTGCCACTTTAGATAGTTTTTACTACCATCTCCTCAATTACTTAAGCCAGAAATGGGGACTTATTCTTCACACTTCCCTCTCTTACCTCTCACATCTGGTCAATCGCTCTTTTGTCTCTAAAATACATTCAGAATTTGATTACCTGTCACAACTTCTAGCATTAACCCCCTCCTCCAAGTCACCATCATCTCTAGCCTGGATGACTGCAATAGCCTACTGTTTGGTATCCATGCTTTCATTCGAGCCTTTCAGCTGTCTATACAGTGGAAGTGAAATCAGATCATATCCCCCTAACCCCCTAGCAAAAATCCTTCAATAACTCTCCATTGCACTTAGAATACAATCCAAGCTCCTTATCGTGGCATATCAGATCAGGTCCTGCACAATCTGGCCACTGCCTACCTCTCTTATTTCCTCTTGTGCTACTTCCTCACCCTGTAACCTCTATTAGTAACCCAGCTACAGTCACACTGGCCTCCTTCTGTTCCTTAGGCACATGAAGCTCCGTCCTGTAGTGAAGCCTTTGCACTTTTATTCCTTCTGCCTGGTATGTTTTCTCCCAGGTTTCCTCATGGCTGGCTCATTCTCATTATTCAAGTCTCAAGATGAAAGGTTACCTCTTCTCTTAGGTCTTCCCTAACCATCCCATCTACAGTAGCTACACCTGCCCTCTTATACCTAATCACTATCATATCACTATTTATTTTCTTTGGAGTGGTTATTACTACCGAACATATTTTCGTTTATTCATTTATTGTTTCTCTCTTCCTATTAGAAAGTAACCTCCCTGAAAACTTTCTGTCTTTAAGAATCTTATTTTAGACATGGTAAGGTTTAGGTGCCTATGAGAGACACACAAGTCGTGATATCAAGTAGACAGTTGAATATGTTTACGTTAAAAATGCTTAGGCTAGTGGCTGATACATATAATACACACCCCATAACCTGCTAGCGATCATCATTGTCCTCATCATCATGCAAGTTATTAATTGAAAAAGTAGTTAATTATCTTTAATCTTATATGATGACATCAACCAATCAACCTTATTGAACTAAATAGCTCTTTTCAACTTGTATTCTGTCTCTACTTTTTTTTTTTTTTTTTTTGAGACAGAGTCTCTCTCTGTCACACAGGCTGGAGTGCTGTGGTGTGATCTCAGCTCACTGCAACCTTCATCTCCTGGGTTCAAGCAATTCTCCTGCTTCAGCCTCCTGAGTAGCTGGGATTACAGTCGTTCATCACCACATGTGGCTAACTTTTGTATTTTTAGTAGAGGCAAGGTTTCGCCCTGTTGGCCAGGCTGGTCTTGAACTCTTGGCCGCATGTGATCTGCCCACCATGGCCTCCTAAAATTCTGGGATTACAGGCATGAGCCAGCACACCCAGCCTCTTTTCAGCTTCTTGAACAAGCTTTCAAACAGCCAAGAAGGAATTGAAATATTTAAAAGCCCTCCAGGTTCCAGAAATGTCTACCTTTTTGAGGGGAGGAAGGGCCATTCTATAGTCGACTTTGGTGTTCCTCAAGAAAGCTCAGTGAAGATAAAATTTGGATGGCAGTTAGCAACGCCTTTTTCTCACAACAGTGTCGCTACCAGACAAGAGTGATGTGTTCTGAGTCTGTGCTTGTGTTATTCTTTAGCAGTGGCAACTTGTAAAGGATGTTCCTTTCACAGATCTTGTTATCGCTTATAAAACTGTTGTCAGTTTCTTCCCTCTGCTTTAAATTAAATATTATCTCTTCTTAGTGTTGGTGACACCTGTATTTATACAAAGCACTAGGTAAAATATGAAATGTGTGAATGTATCAGCATGTTTTTAATGCTTTAAGGAAGCCTAATAAATCCTGGTAAACTTGCCCTTTCTCATGGCATTTATGCTTAATACAGTAATGAGTAGGAAGTCGCTTCTCTCCTCTATTACCTTTCTAGGAATGTTTGCCTCAGAATATCCTTGAAAACAAGAAGAAAATAGTAATAGTTCATCTACTCATGCTGAAGCCTGATCACCCATGTTTACCACCTTTCCAGCAAAACAGAGGCATAAATAGATAGGTAGAACTCAGGGACCAGGGTCTGGATAGGCAAAAATTGTAAGGGGAAGGTGGTGACATCTAATAACTTGGAAAGCATACGAAGCTCTATTTTATTGCCAGATTCTAGTTTTTGACACAGATTTTGCTCTGTGAACTTGGAGTTTCTATTTAAATTCTCTGGACCTCAGTTTCATCATCCACAATGTGATAAACAATCTTTATTTCTTGGGTTTGTTAAGGATAAGTGGTATGATGAAATCTGGGAACTGTAGGAATATAGACAGTCTATGAGAAGCTTGTGCTACTATTCTTGTCCATTCATCTCTGTGACTTTTTTTTCATATATTCCTTGACTTCTGTACCCGCCTCACTTGTCTTCCTTCCATCTTATTCCATATCACCTGGGTAGATGGCCAGTACAAACCTGACCCTCACCAGCTACATGATTCCTTCCTACTCCTCTTCAGCCAATGACAATCAGATGTTGGACATTTCTGAACTTTGGGTTATTTCATCTCTGTAATCTCAAAATCAGAGCTATCCCTCTCTCCCTCTAACCTGTGGTTTTTTAACTTTCCTACTCTCTCATTCACATTGAAACTGCTTTTTTTCCCCATATCACAACTCTAGTTTTTCAATCCTTCCTAGTTCACAATGTTCTTCTGGCTGTCCTTACCTTCCCATCTACCAGGCATCCCATGGCCAACCGTGTCACTAATGTTTGCTCTAATATTCCTGAACCCTACACCCTTTGACTCTGCCCCATATTTAACACAGTAATCGCTGCTACTGGTTTTCTCAGCATCTCTGTGATGATGATTGTGGAAGAAAAGCATGAACATTCCTTATCCACTGTCTACCATTAATACGCCCATCAGTGATTGTTCTGTTCGTCTTTGATGACATCCCATCATGTTCACCATAATGCATGTTCCAGACATTTTCTGTGTACAGACTCATTCCTACTTCCTTACACTTTCAGCAGATGATTTTGCTTGGTATCTCATGAGAAGATGTAGGCTATCCATCATGGAGCACCAGATATTCTCTCCTTTCCTTCTGTTGTTATACTTTCTCTACCTACCCAGACTTTCTCTTTATCTTTAGTTTTCTGTCATTTTTCTTTCCTGGCCCAGGCAAAGAAGTGTTCCTCTTCTTTAAAATCTAATTTCTCCACCTAAGTTTTTAACGGTCCTTTTCCTTTCTAAGGTGGGGCTACACTCCATCAATTTCTGTTTTTCTAATATCTCTCTTCATTACTTTCTACTCACGAGTTTTCTAAGGTGAAACAAAAGTCCCTCAATCATTCAGAACTACCATCTTATCTCTTTGCTTCCTTGTATTGCCAACTTCTGAAAATACCAATCTGTCCTCATTTGCTTACAACACAGTCACTCTTTCACTCTTTTTTGTTTGTTTGTTTTGAGACAGAGTCCCACTCTGTCACTGAGGCTGCAATGCAGTGGTGTGATCTTGGTTCACTGCAACCTCCACCTCCTGGGTTCAAGCAATTCTTGTACCTCACCCTCCCGAATAGCTGGAATTACAGGCACCCGCCACCATGCCTGGCTAATTTTTGGATTTTTAGTAGAGATGGTGTTTCACCATGTTGGCCAGTCTGGTCTCAAACTTCTGACCTCAAGTGATCCACCTGCCTCAGCCTCCCAAACTGCTGAGATTACAGGTGTGACCCACTGTGCCTGGCCTCTTTCACTCTTTAATTTACCTTATTCACTTAATGTTTTGTGCCTACCCAGAGAGGCCTTCTTTGAGTATGCTATTCAGTGGGTTTCCTCCATTATTTTCTACCCCTGTGTAGTCAGGGCTCTCCAGAGTAACAGACATATATAAAATAATGTCTGTTAATTTTATATATGTATAAATATATAAAAACATAATTTTATATATGTCACCAAGACATATATAAAATAAGGAATTGGCTCATGCAATATGGAGGCTGAGAAGCCCCATGATCTGCTGTCTGCAAGTTGGAGATCTAGGCAAGTTGGTGCTGTACTTCAGCCTGAGTGTGAGTCTGAAGGCTTGAGCACCAGGGAAGCTGATGTTATAAATTCCAGTCTGAGTATAAGAGAAGACTGGTGTGCCAGCTCAATCTATCTCTGAGAAGGGATAGATTCTCCTTTTCTCTCTGCCTTTTGTCCCTTGGTCATTGTTGTCATCATCTTTGTTGTCGTCATCTCCATTGTGGCTGTCTCCTCCTCCTCTTCCTCTGTCTCTCTGTTTCTGTGTTTGAGTCTGTCCCTCTCTCTTACTCTCCTCACTCCCTTGGAGGGATCATATAATACCATTATTTTGTGAAGTGCTGTGAAGTTCAAAAATCTTTATCTGTGACCCTGAGAATTTACCACAAATTTCAGTTTTTACGTTCTAAAACTTTAGTTCAACATTAACGTACCTAACTCTAAACTTCATTTGTCCTGCTGAATCACATTCTTACCTGGAGTAACCAGAATCTATTGATGACACTGTATGCATTTCCTGAGGCTACTGTAACAAATTATCACAACTTCAATGGCTTACAACAACACAAATTTATTCTTTTACAGTCTGGAGGCTAGACATCTTTTTCTGAAATCAGTTTCACTGTGCTAAATACAAGGTGTCAGCAGAGGCTGGAGAGAGTACAGGCTCTGGCAGGGGAAGTGGGTGCAGGATTTCTTTTCTTGCCTCTTCCAGCTTCTAGATCTGAACTCCTTACATTCCTTAGCTCATGGCCACTTTCTTCATCTTCCAAGCCAATAGTGTAGCATCTTCAAATACATTTCTGTGTGCATTACATAGTCTTCTTTGTCTTCTTTGTATTCAAATCAAACTCTGTGATAGCCCAGGATAATTTCCCAATATCAAGATAATCCGGGATACTTTCCCCATATCACGATCCTTAATTTAATCATATCTGCAGTCTCTTTTGTCATACAAGGTAAAATGTACAGGTGCCAGAGATTAGGACCTGGATATCTGGATATCTTTGGTGGCCATTAATTAGTCTACCACAGCCACTATTTTTCTTTTAGTCATTTAGGCTGAAAAAATTGAAGTAATCTCACCCCTCCCACTCTCTTGTGACCTAATCAATCAGTTATTCAGTCTGCTAGAATCTTCTTCCTTTCTCAATGGCTCTCACGCTTATCCCCTTCTGGTTCAGGCCCTTATTTGCATATTTCAGTGACTATTAGTAATTAAGAGTGCATGACTGAAGAACTACATTTAAAATTTTATTCAGTTTTAATTAATTTAAATTTAAATAAATTTCAGAGGGAAAGTCTAGAGAATGCTCCCCTTTGGCATAGGGCATATGACTCCAGACCAATAGATGTTCTTAATCAGGTATGGTGGTGGGCTCAGTAAGGGAGGGCCTGGAGAGCCTTAGTCAGGAAGGTACACTTGAATGGGAAGTGAGAGGAATGGTGGGGCCAGCGACTGTGACATAGAACTGATAGCCAGGAGTTGACCCAAGGCTAGATACAACATGAAAAATATTCAGTTGAGAGGCAACTGAATATTTTGAGGCAAGTTGCATGAACAAAAGTTTGCAATCAAGTCTTACTTTTTGTGAGGAGTCAGAGGGCTGTGGTTACATCAGTTATGGACTATTTGAATAACAGGATTAAAGTGGTATGTACCTATTTCGTTTGTTCTGAGCATTCAGTGAGATCATACATGTAGAGTGGTTAGAACATAGTGCCTGGCACACAGTATGTGCTCAATAAATGGTAGATATTTCTATTAATAACTACTTTTACATAACATATTAATTAAGGGAATCAGCAAATCTGTGTTCTAGTTCTACTTTTTTTTTTTTTTTTTTTTTTAGATGGAGTCTCTGTCGCCCGGGCTGGAGTGCAATGGCGTGATCTTGGTTCACTGCAACCTCTGTCACTCGGGTTCAAGTGATTCTCCTGCCTCAGCCTCCCGAGAAGCTGGGATCACAGACGCCTGCTACTGTGCCTGGCTAATTTTTGTAGTTTTAGTAGAGACAGGATTTCACCATGTTGGCCAGGCTGGTCTTGAACTTCTGACCTCGTAATCCACCCGCCTCAGGCTCCCAAAGAACTGGGATTACAGGCGTGAACCACTGTGCCCAGCCTAATTCTATTATTCTTATGACCATGACATTCACTTTAACTTGTAAACCTCTCAGTGTCCTCAGTTCTGAAACAGGAATCATAAGGATACCTGTCCAGAAAGGTTTCTGAGGTTATAAGCATTTTAACCATAGAACACAGAATCTGGCACATTGTATGTACCCAGTCATATTATTATTATTGTATTTCTTATCTATTTTTGTTATCTACCAGCTTACGAGGCATTGCTACTGTTTTAGGGTAGACAGAAGTTCTTTTGAGGCCTGGACGGTGTCTCCTTCATCTAGTTAACCTCTAGAAGGAAGACAGAATTTAAAGATGCTTTTTTTTTCTTTTTTTTTTTCGAGTGGAAAATCTTCATTAACAAAGATTGAGGTTTAGATGGCAAGTTTTTGCACCATACTCTTTTTAGTTCACAAGGTACTAGACAGGTTCCTTGGCCTTAGGAGCCAGAACTCCAGACGCACCTGTGTTTTAAACTGAAAATTTTCAACCACCAGATTAATTATTTTGGCACTTAAGAAGGGGCCCAGAAAATGGATCGACAATACTACGAAGGGTTGGGAATTACAGAGGCATTCAAGTGAACAGCCAATCTGACTTGAAGAGTTTCTCAGAGATTCTTGTCAAAAAATCTTTTATAGCCCTCCTGGTTTTAAGCTACATCTAGGATATCAGTAATAGGCACAGATTCAGTGGTGGAGGGAAGTAAAATCACTTTATCTCAGTGGTGACCAAAATAGCAGCAAAGAAGGAGGGAAGGAGCAAGAGAAGAGGAGAAGGACGATGAAGAGAGGAATGGAAAGATTAGGATGACTCCTCGGTTTCTAGATTTAGACTGGGGAAATTATGATACCACTAGCTGATGGAATACAGGGGGAGGGACAAGCTCAGAGGGAGTGGAAATGATAAATTCGATGTTGATTAATTTGTTGATGTTGAATTGGCAGTAATAAGTAGCAAAAATAACGAACATTTATTGCATGCTTATGTGCCAGTCCCTGTGATGGGCATGTTATGTTCATCATCTCATTGAATCCTCACAGGTAGGTACGATTATTATTCCCATCTTACAGCTGAGAAAATTGAGGCACTAAGGTATACAACTGCTTATTCCTGGTGGTGAATGGCAGAGCTAGAATTTAAACCGGAGTTCACACTGTAAACCAGTAGGCTATACTACTCTTCAGTGTGGAACATCAAAAGTGAACATTTCCAGCAAGTAGTTACATGTATGAATCTGAAGTTAATAGAAAAGACCTGGGCCTGAGATCTAGATTTGGAAGTCCTAAGCGTATAGGTGTTAGTAGATGTCTTGGGAGTTGGTACGATCTCCCAGAGAGAATAAGGCAAGAAGAGAGTCTTGGATGGAATCCGGAGGAACACCCATATTTAAATATGGGTAGACTAAGGAAGCCAGGAAAGAAAACTGAAAAATAGCAGCCAGAGAAGTAGGAGGAAAACCAGGAGAATGTGGCATCACGGAGCCAAAGGAAGAGGAAACATAAAGATGGAGTGAGTCGTCGAGCACCACGGGCTGCTGAGAGGTTAAGAACTGAGAAGGGCCAGGTGTGGTGGCTTACACCTGTAGTCCAAGCAGTTTGGGAGGCCAAGGCAAACAGATCACCTGGGGTCAGGAGTTCGAGACCAGCCAGGCCAACATGCCGAAACCCTGCCTTTACCAAAAATACAAAAATTAGCCAGGCATGGTGATGCACACCTGTAATCCCAGCTACCTGGGAGGCTAAGAGGCAGGAGAATCGCTTGAACCTGGGAGGCAGAGGTTGCAGTGAGCAGAGATCACACCACTGCACTGCAGCCTGGGTGACAGAGCAAGACAACATCTTAAAAAAAAAAAAACCGAGACAGGCAGATCACGAGGTCAGGAGATCGAGACCATCCTGGCTAACATGGTGAAACCCCGTCTCTACTAAAAATACAAAAATTAGCTGGGCACGGTGGCAGGCGCCTGTAGTCCCAGCTACACAGGAGGCTGAGGCAGGAGAATGGCGTGAACCCGGGAGGGGGAGCTTGCAGTGAGTGGAGATCGCGCCACTGCACTCCAGCCTGGGCAACAGAGCGAGACTCTGTCTCAAAAAAAAAAAAAAAAAAAAAAAAAAAAAAAAGAACTGAGAAGGGAGAAGGGAGAAGGGTCCATATGTTTTTGAAACAAGGAAGACATTGGTGACTTCAGTGAGCACAATTTCAGTAGATCATCAGCAGAAGTAAAAGCCCAGGATATGAGTTGAAGACAGAATCAGTGGTGAGGAAGGAGAGATAGCAAGTGTAGATTACTTGTTGTAGAAACTTGGTCATGTGTGGAGAGAAGAAAGATAACATCAAGAAGGGATAGAGTTTGGAAAAAGGTAGAAACTTTGTTTCAGATGAGCAAGATTTGCATATTTTTATGTGCAGAGGGGAATGAGCCAATAGGATGTTAGAGATATGAATGACGTAAAGGCTAGTTATTGGAGCAGCATTCCTAGGGACATGCAGGATGAGATTTAGAGCCCAGGCGGAAGTTTGGCCTGACTTTGGTAGGCCTCTCTTTTCCTGTAAGAGGCAAAAAAGTAGGGATTGGTACAGACAGAGAAATATATGTGGGGAGGGGCTCAGGAAGTTGGGGGAGTTTATTGTCAGTGATTTTGATTTTTTGTGGGGCCAGGAAATAGTTCATCTACTGAGAGAAATGTGTTGGGTGATGGTTTGTGGTGCTTTGAGTTTCATGTTTTCAAACAGTTTTTGATCAATGTTTACCTAGCAGCCGAGCAGGGGACGTCAGTAAATATGTTGTACATGGTTAAGTGAGGAGCCCATCTGGCTCGTGTTGATTAAGAAGCCTATCATTTCCTGGTCTGTGAAGAAGTCTATGGCTTGTAAACTTTGAAAACAGATTATCGGCATTACCTGTTTATCTTCTTCAACTGGGAGAGAATGCCTTTTACCATGTTGGACTTCAGAAAGAACTTTTTTTTTTTTTTGAGATGGGGATTTTACTCCATCATCCAGGCTGGAGTGCAGTGGCACGATAAGGACTCATTACAGTCTTGAACTCTGGGCTAAAGCAATCCTCACACCTCAATTTCCCAAATACCTGGGACTACAGGTGCACCACCATGCTTGGCTAATTAAAAAAATTTTTTTGTAGGGTTGACTTCTGCCTATATTGCCCAGGCTGGTCTCGAACTCCTGGCATCAAGTGAACCTCCCATTTTGGTTTTCCAAAATGCTGAGAGTTTAGACTTGAACCACCATGCCCTGCCAAAGGAAATCTTTAATAGAAAATTGGTGGGAGGGGGCAAAGAACACACAGAAGTGAACAGCCATCGAGAATATGGATTCATGATTTACACTATCTCTAACATGGTGCAGAAGGTCAACTTGGTTGACCCTAATCTCAGTACCCTCATTGCTCTCCTTTTTCTCTCCTTGATCCACTTTTTTTTTTTTTTTTTTTGAGATGAAATTTCACACTTGTTGCCCAGGCTGGAGTTCAATGACGTGATCTTGGCTCACTGCAACCTCTGCCTCCTAGGTTCAGGTGATTCTCCTGCCTCAGCCTCCTGAGTAGCTGGGATTACAGGCGCCCACCACTGCGACGGGCTAATTTTTATATTTTTAGTAGAGACAGGATTTCACCATCTTGGCCAGGCTGATCTTGAACTCCTGACCTTGTGATCCACTCGCCTTGGCCTCCCAAAGTGCTGGGATTACAGGCATGAGCCACTGCACCCGGCCTTCTTGACCCATTTTTATAGACCTTCTGTGGCTCTCCCTCCACTGCAGTTGGATCATATCAGATAGTCTCTTCTCTTGCACAGTGAGATATATAATCTCCACCATATCCTTTATTGACTTCATGTTCTTGATTCCTCTACTGCAGAAGACCCAACTTCCTTCCATCTGTAGCCTACATATTGCTTATCCTGCAAGTCTGATCAACATTCATATTCTCACAGAAGTCTTTCTGACTCAGGTTATCCTGTGGTAATTGCTTAAAGTTGTTCAGCACCTTAAAACAGTGGTTTTCATCCCTTAATAATCATTATAACCACCCGGGTAACAAAAATACTACCTCCTGGGCTCTACCATAGAGATTCTGATTAAGCCATTCTGTGGTGGCTCTTGGGCTTTGGGACAAGCTGATTCTAATGGTCAACCAATGTTGAAGACTCCTGTCTTAAAGCCTCTCTGGGGAATAGAAAATCAAGCAAATTGGAAAAGAGCCTAAACAGCCAGAGTTGTCTCTTTGTTCCTTAGTCCTGTGCTTGACTTTTGACAATCATCTTGACATTGATCTTTGATTTTTTGTGTGTGTTTTTGCCATCTTCTGCTGCTTTGCCTTTACCCTGTCTGCCAGGTCATCCCTTACCTGCTTGGTTTGATCTGCCTTGACTCTCAGGTGACTGTCACCATGTTTGTGGCCCTCTTTGAACCAGGTTCCTTTCTTGGCTATAGGTTTGTAGCTGTAATCTTTGCAGATTTCGAACTTGCCAAATGGAACCTGATTCCATTTGCAGGCTTCTGGCCCTGCCATGTCAGAAGGATCCCATTCTCTGCCTTACTTCTTTCCATCAGCTCAAATCTTGGGACCTGACAAGTCCGTGGTTTTAGATTACTTTAGCATGTACATTCTCTGAATCCTTGCATCTTATCATTGTTCAGCTTGTGCATTAAAGGAAGTCTCCAATGTTTGGTACAAATATATCTGATCATCTCACCTTTACTGTAAGCAAATTAAAGGCAGAGTGCATGCTTTTGCTGTTTGATTTCCCTTCTACTACCTAGAACAGGTGGACACCTAGTAGTTGCTCAGAAAAAGGACTGGGTTTAACTTACAGATTTGTAAACTTACAAAGTTGGAAAAAGTTTGGGTTTTGGAGATGATGCAGGTCCTGGCTGACTGTCCCTCTATCAGGGCATCTTCATTGTATTCATCTAAATGCAGCCCCTGTTTAATTATCTGAGCAGTACTGATTGCTGTTTGATCTAATATTGCTTTGTCAAGCATTAACCAGATTGTTTCATCCGACCTGGGACAGGAGAGAAGGTTGATGACAGAAATAGAAAAGACCCATGGTCTTCTTCCTGGTAGCAGACCGTTCAAGAAGGTAGCAAACCGATGGAGGAAACCCTGTCCTTTTTCTATGGCAAGTCTAAACCCTCTGCTGGTCCCCTGCTGCCCACAAGCCCTCTGGCCTCCTACCTTGGTGACTTCCTACAGTGGGAAGCTAACTTTTCGTTTTTCATTTTCCATTCCCTCCAGCAAACTTACAGCTTCTTTTTGTTTGTTTGTTTGTTTTTGAGATGGAGTCTCTCTGTTGGTTAGGCTGGAGTGCAGAGGCGCAATCTCTGCTCACTGCAACCTCTGCCTCCAGGGTTCAAGCAATTCTCCTGCCTCAGCCTCCCAAGAAGCTGGGATTACAGGCAAGAGCCACCATGCTGGGCTAATTTTTTGTATTTCAGTAGAAATGGGGTTTCATCATATTGCCCAGGGTGGTCTCGAACTCCTGAGCTCAGGAGATCCTCCCGCCTTGGTCTCCCAAAGTACTGGAATTACAGCATGAGCTACTGCACCCGGCCTAACTTACAGCTTCTTGGCTGATGACAGCTTAACATGCCATCCCTCCCAGAGTGATAAGGATTTGAAAATAAGCTACTTAGAGACAGCAAACCAGTTGGAAATTCTGGCAATAAAGCTAGCTAATAGGAAGAATCTTTTTTTTTCTCTCTCTCCTTTTGCCTAGGTTGGAGAAGTGGCTTTCCCAGTGCCCTGAAACTTCATTATATTTAGTGTTGCTTTGTAGGTCATCAAATAACAAACAAGAAAAGAAACAGCAAAACATTAGCTAAAGGCCATCTGGTTAGACTATGAACTGGTTTTCCAATGTAAGTCAAGCCTCTTAACTTTATAATGAGGAAACCGAGTCCCAGAGAAGAAATATGATATGCCAATTATTCTCCAGAGGGAAGTCTAGAATCCAGGCCTTTGTTGTTCCAGCCAAATGAGAATTATTTCTATTTGGCTGCTCTGATTCCCCACCAGTGTTTCTGCTAAAAGTTGACATGGTATATTTAGTATTTTTCACAAGTAGGAGAGATACAAGGGAGTTTGATTTTGCAGATGTTCACATTGGAATCTAGAACAAAGTGCCATAAGAACACATGCTAATGAATAGGAAAGTGTGGAGCAAGGAACTGAGTTGAATGGATTGTGCTTGGCAGCTAAATCAATGAAAGTGCCCACAGAAAGGAAAATGAAGGTGCGAGAAGACTGGATTGAGAAAAAGTCGCGGTTAGATTTCTTTTTCAGAGTTTTCTATGGAATCATTGTTGGGCATAACTTAAAAAGGGAGTTTTGAAGAAAGACTTTATCTTCAATTGGGTCAGCACATCTTGGGTAAAGCTGCACAATCCATATGTGCCTGAGATGCCTATTTCCATATCAAGCAGGTCAACTAACCAGAGTCCCCATTTGATGGTTTTCTGAAGTCTCCTTATATTGTGTGTTCAAAGTGGACCAAGCCTTCTCATTCAATTTCAATTTCTTGCTGCAGAGTGGGTCAACAACTGGGGTCCCATCACTTTTGAAGAGTGGAGGAAATTGGGAGAACTCTGATCCCTCGTCTGCCCTTCTGGTTTTCAGGAGAATTACATAGAGGTGGGGAGACAGTGTAAAATCAACCTCAGGTATTATTTTTTTTAAATGAAGTGTTCAGTGATGAACCTGGGCAATGTGCATGACACAGACCTTAAAAGACTTCAAGGCCTGGCGCGAATCCTGCCCAGGAAATACCTAAGGCATTTGCTCTAATACTGGCTTCTTCCCTGCCTTTACCTCTCTTGCACATTGTTCTTTCACAGTATCCAGTCATAGATGTAAGACTGCAGACAACCTCTGACTGCCAGGCTGTCTGCATTGAACACAAAGGAGCAATTCCCCGTGTTCCCTGATCCCCGAATTTCCTAGTTGATAGGGTATGTCAGGGTATTGTTTCACATCATTCAAATCTATTTCAAATCATTGCTGATTATCCAGAGGCTGAGCTTCAAATCTTTTTTTCTTTCCAGAAGCAGAGAAAACAGCTCACGGGTTGCCCAGGTGCAGGGTGGAGTGGGGAAGAGAAGCAGGAGGGCCTTTCTTCAGCATTCACAGTCCTCCTCATCCACACATTGTCCTGCAACCTCTAGTATAGGAATCCTTCGGGAGTGAACCAAAGACTTTCTTGACTGGATAAAGTAGCACACCAATCCCCGTGGCTCACCTGGCAAACAAAACAGAGTAAGGCTGGGTGAGGATGGGAAAAGATTCGGTGGAGATGTGAGTAGAATCTCTCTTGCTGAACAGAGTCTTATTTGCAGTGTCACAGTGGGTGTGGAAAGCTGTGAGTGCTGCCACAAGGGAAGAGCAGATGGGGGAGTGACACAGCTCTCAGTAACCAGGACTAGATATAGAAAAGTAGAGAAGAGGCTAGAGGTGGTTTTTTGAAGTCAGCATGAAACAGAATTTATTCAGAAGCACACCCGAACTTCCTGAGATTTCTGAGCAGATGAAGCAGAAAAGGTGCTGAGCAGTTGCCCTAAACTGCCAATAACAGTGAATCAAACATTCATGAGTTTAAAATCAGAATACGGTCTATAGCCTTGAGGCTGAATCTGAACTAAGGCTAACAACCAGTTAAGAGAGTTGCCTGTTCTAGACTCTTCCTTAAGCTAGTAACACCTGAAGCTGGAAGTAGACACTTTGGTTAACATACATTTTTCAGTGTTTATTTCTGTCTTCACGGCAACTTGGCTAACTGGGTTGATGTGGTGCCAGCTCAGCTGGGAATGAGCCTGGGCTTGTTGATTTACAGCAGGGCCCATTTACTCTTTTGGTTTCAGTTTTGAAACCTTAGATAAAATTTAAAATCAGTGGCGTTAGAGTGGACCTGGTAATCTATTCAAAATTAAAAAAAAGTGTTTCAGTGGCCTTCCTTAAATCAGAGGGAGGAGAATGCTTCTCTGAAATTCAGAATGCTTGGCATTTAAAAATTCATAATAGGAATCATCTTGGTCCAGATTTATTACTAATATGTGAAAGAAGAAAGGAGTGTGCAGTTAATGGATACTAGGAAGGGTCCTACAACCGCTTTAGATGTAAAGGCTCCAAGAAAGACACTAAGAATGATGTTTGGGAGGGAAACTACAGGTATGCCCAAGGCACAGGCAGAGAAGGATAAAGCAATGGGATGAGAGAAACAGGATAGGGACACAGAGAGAGACTCCAGAGAAAAGGTAGAGAGAAAGTGGTGCATATGGGTCAAGGACTACCCAAGGTACTGATAGCTTAGATTTCCTTTCCTTACTTTAGGCTCCAGGAGGCATTTGGGGCTTACTGCTGGACTGTGACCTTGATGTTTTCAAAATGTTGATAGCATAAACCTGTAGTGTGACTATTTAAACTGTCTCTGACATCTGCCATTTTCATCACCACTCCAACTTGGTTTGTTCATTTATTGAACAGATATGTGTGGAGTGCCTCACACATGTGCACATCAATGAAGAAAACAGACAAAAATCCCTCCTTTAGTGAACTTTACATTCTAGAAGGGGAAGAAGATAATACACATATAACAGGAGATAATTTCAGATCATGGTAAATGTTATGAATTAAACAGAAATGTATGTTAGAATGATACACAGTGCATGTGTATATGCTCATACTAATTTAGTCTGGATAGTAACAGAAAGCATCACCAAGGAGGTGACATTTGAGTGGAGACTTGAATGATAGGAAAGAGCCACCCAGTCAGACTTGAGGGAAGAACATGTGATGTACAGGGAAGAACAAGTGCAAAGTCCCTGGGGCAGGAATAAGCTCTATGTGCTTGAGGAGGAGCAGGAAGGCCAGTGTACTACAGATCATTGAATGAGGGAGAGATAGGTTAGGAGATAAGGTTAGAGAGGTACACAGTGGCCAGATAAGCTAGAACTCTGTAGGTTCTGGAAAGAATTTAGATTTTATTCTTAGAGCAGTAGGAAGCCATTGGTGGGTTTTAAGCAGGGTTTTTACCTGATATGGTGTATTTTTTGTTTGTTTGTTTAAAGATCACTCTGTTTACTTTGTGAAAATTGAATTGTAAGAGGGAAAGACCAGAGACAAGACTATCTATCTGTAAGCTATTTGAAAAGTCTAGGCTGGAGATAATGGTGACTTGGAGTAAGATGTTGGTAGTTGGAGGATATAGGATATGTTGTGAATATGCATTTGACAGAACGTTCAGATGAATTGCATACTAGATATGAGGGAAAGGGAAGAGTTGATGATTAACCCATGTGACTTGGATAACTTGTAGTACATTTACCGAGCTAGAAAAATCATCCACCTCAGTCAGTAGGAGTTTGTTTTTGGGTGGATGAGGGGACTACAGTTTGGGACATGTTAAGATATATATTTAGAATCTCTGAGACAATAGCAGGCAACTGGGAATAAAAATGTGGAACTACATAGGACATCAGGCTTGGGGATATAAATTTTTGAGTTGTCATTTAAAACGATATGGTTGGAAAAGGTCACCAAGGGTTAATAAGTGAAGGTAGAGAAAAGGAGAGAATCAATGGGACCAAGCCCTGGGTAAAACCTTCATTTAGAGGTTGAGCAAAGGAGAGTAGCAAACAAAGGAAACTGGGAGAACAGTCATTAAGGTAGGAGGAAAATAAGGAAGGTATCTTGAATATTAAGAGAAAAGAATATTTGAAGAAAGAGGGATTGTATTTTCCAAAGATGACCATAATAATAACTCCTCTCCCACCTGCTTTAGTTACACTGTGAGCATGTATATCCCTTCATTTTGAACTTGGGTGGACTTTTGTGAATTGCCCTGACCCATAGTGAGTGATAGAAGTGATATTATGTGACTTCTGAGAGTAGGTCATAAAATACAATTCTGATTCTATTGGGCTCTCTTTCTCTCTCTTGAGACATGAGCCTTCGGAGCCCTGAGCTGCTATGTCAGAAGTCTAATGACTCTGACACCACTGTGCTGTATAAACCGCATGAAGAGACCACATAGAGATAGAGTAGAGATGTCTAACAAGCCCGGATGTTCTAGTTCCCATCTATTTGAGCCTCTTCAGAGCAGGCACCAGACATATGAGTGAACAGTCCTTCAGATGATTCCAGTCCCAGACATTATCTGACTGCAGCCCTGTGAGACATGGGAGCTACCTGAATTGTTTTCAAATACCTGACCCTCAGAAACTGGGAGAGATAGTAAATGATTGTTAAACCACTAAGATTGGGGTGCTTTTTTAAATGTAGAAATAGATAATCAGAACAGGGATGAAGAAAAAAATGTCTATTGGATTTGGCAACATAGAGATCATTGATGACTTTAGCAAAAGCATGTTCAGTGGAGTACAGAGATGGAAGCCCAAATGGAGTGGATTGAGGAGAGAATGGTAAGTGATAAAATAAATGACAGTGATTAAATGATTCTTTCAATATTTCAATTAGGGGGAGCGAAGATATGGGAAAATATTTAGAGGGATCAAGGGAAGATTTTTCCTTATTAAAATGGCAGCTACTTAAACATGTTCATGTGATAATGGAGAAAACTCAGAAGAAATAATAAATTAATAATAGAAGAGAAAATGACTCAGTTCCTCATTACCTCTTACTTGGACTATTGTAATTGCTTCCTGAAGTGTTTTGTCTGTTTCTGATTTCTTCCTACTCTGTTTATCCTACATACTACTACTAAATTTTTCTAGATTCAAGTGCCCTTTTCATCATATCGTACCTTGTTCAAATAAAACAAAACAATGTTGGCTACTTCTCCTTTGTCTTACTCATCAGACTACAGTTCCAGAACTGGAAGGAAAGAAAGATCATCTAATACCTTCTCCTTTTAGGTACAGAACACAACAGAACACAACAGCACATAACAGGTACTTTTAGGTACAGTACAGAACTATTAATTCTAATGTTCAGTATCCACATAGTTGCCAATATGAAAAATTGATATCATGCCTTATGCAAGTTACATCTAAACCTGCGCTTATATATTAAGAGTAATAGATACTGTTTAATGTTGCAAAATATTCCTAACAGCCATGTGCAATTATTGTAAATGCCATGCTATTTCATGAATACTTCTGGAACCATGAATTAGAACACAAGGGAAGCATGAAAATGGATGATTGGCATTTCTGAGAAACAATACTTCCTTATGCAAGACTCTGTTACATTCATATGGGCAATTAATTTGCCTTTTCTTTTGCCAATGCTTTTCTCCTTCCCAAACACTCTCCATACACTAAACATTGTCAGCCTTCAAAGTTGGCAGAGGTACAACTTCCAAACCTGCATGGCATGCAGACCCAGTTGCCTTTTGTTTTGAGAACACAGGGCAATAAATATAGAAATCATTGTCTGAACAGCATTAACCATGAGAGTGGGTGTTGAGGGTTATGGATAAAGGTGTAACAGTGCTGAATCCTGGATCTGGAGTGACAGAGGCAGTTAAGTGTTTTTGGTAAGTGTAATGTGTTTGACTGGGTGTGTTAGTGATATACATAATTTTCTAAAGCTTGGGGCCCAGGCCAGGGTTCCCTCTTGACCAGAACTAAGGGTGGAGCTGATCAGAACATTTATCATAGATAATGTTCCTTTGCTTATTTTGTATGCCCCACTTGATCATGAGGTGCTTAAGGAGTTGATTCGTATTTTATTCCATATCTCTATTTCATCCCTTCTGCCACAGCCTTAGTTGTGGCCACCATCATCCCTTACTTTTATCACGGCCACAGTCCATCAACTGGTCCCCATGTTTGCTTTCTCCAAGCCATATTCTATATCTGGCTTCAACAGGGACATTTCTAAGATGTACAGCTTCTAAGAAGAAAATATTAGAGCTTCTATTTATGTTTGTTTTTATTCATTGTTTAGTTTTTTATATTTGTGTGTGTTTCACGTGCATAGTGCCTTAGTATGGTAGCACTTGTGTATAACGTATACATTAATAGATGAATATGTAAATCAGAGGTGCAAGCTGTCTCTGCTTTCAAGAGAATGAAATAGCAAAAGTGCAAGAGATATGTGTCTCTAGGATCAAGTTCAAGCACCTTAGCATGGCAATGGAGGCCTTACATGATCTGTTTCCACCTCCTTTCACATCAAAGGCAGGAGCAAACCCTGAGGAGCATGCAATGCAGGTGATGGAAGTAATTATGATCCAGCAAGCAGAACACAGCACAACAGGGTTTGACAGGTAATAATCCTGGCACATCCTCTCTGTCAGGGGCTTCATTGCAAAGTAGTACAGACGTGTAGAATCCAGTTGCAGATTCTAGAGGTTCAGGCAGGCTGGCAGTTGTCCAGTATTAAAGAAGGCTGTCAGGAGGTAGCAGGCCCCACGGTTAGACTGGGCTGGGGCTCAGGGCCAGGACTGCAGTTCCTGGGAAGCAGAGGACTGGCAAGAGCAACACAGTGCTCTAGTGCTTGAGGGATGGGAGAACTATGAAGGTATTAATTTAGAGGCAAATCTCTTTGGGGCAGGATGTTTCACTACCACCTCACCAGAACCTTTCACAGGGACAGCTCCCAGATAGTCTTGGTATTTTGAATCCACTCGCACATGCCCACACTATTCAGTTAGAGAGGGAGAGACTACTCCACAGCCCCACAGCTGCACTGGGCTTAGGCAAAGGGGAAAAGGCAGTAGCAAGAACTTAGGAAGGACTGTAGGGGGAACGGTGCCACAGAAGCATGAGGACTGCGTTTTTCACAGAACTGGGACCTGAGGTCAGGGCTGACCCGGCAGAAAGTGTGGCTTGAGACAGTGTCCCAGAGTGCTGAGAAGGTATGGCTGATAACCTTCTGCTCTATGGTCAGGGTGAATCCTAGAGTGCGGGGCAGATGCGAGCCTGCAGCCAGGAGTGCATGACCCTCACAAAGTAGTCCCAGTCATGGGGAAGGATGCAGCAGAGACTGAGTATGAGACAGGGCCTGACTCCACATTGCTCTCTGAGACCAGCATTCAAAGTCCTTCACAATTTGTCCCCACAGTAATGATAACAGCTGACATCTGGTGAGCACTTACTATGTGCCAGCCATTGCTCCCAGTTATGTGTATTAACTCAGTGAATACTGAAAACAACCGTATGATGATTCTATTCCTGTCCCCATTCTGAAGATGAGGAGACTGAGGCACACAGATTGATCATTTGGCCAGGAATACACACCCAGGAAGTGGAGGAGCTAAGATTCACACAGAAGCAGCCTGGCACCAAAGCCCATCTCTTAACCTCTGCACAATGGTGCTTCTCTGTGTAGCATGCCAGTCTTTATTCACAATCCGAACTTTTCATGTATGCAATGCCACTGCCAATTTGGGTGTCTCACTGTTTCATGAGTAGGTTTTGTGTGCCTTTCTTTCGGAAGGTCTTTCCATCATTCTTTTGCCTCTGATAATATGACTGGAATGCCCTTCTTGCTACTCTCAATTTATCCAAATTATTCTTGCACTCCAGGTGCCAGCTCAGGTCTTCTTTTGCCTGACCCTTAATCACTAGCCTGGCTGAGCTAATGGCTGAGCTATGGCTTTGCAGGCTTTGCAGCTGATTGGAGCTTAAAGGGCGGAGTCCTAGTCCCGTCTCTGGCATCAGCAGCTGTGGGGCTGTGGAGTACTCTCTCCCTCTCTAACTGAATGGAGTGTGCAGTGTGAGTGGATTCAAAATAACAAGACGACCTGGGAGCTGTCCCCGTGAAAGGTTCTGGTGCCGCAGTAGGGAAAGAGCCTGCCCCAGAGATTTGCGTCTAAATTAATACAGTGAGGGGAGAGGGGGCACTTCAGTGTCCCTGGGAATGATTAGATTTGGGCTTGGCTTCCCTTATTCTTTTTAGACAACAGCGTGTTTCTACTCTCTCAGGAGAGTTGACTGTGGGATGGCATCACTTATGTTAGTTCCCAATAATCTTGACAGAGTTTCTAATTACAGAGTGGCAGCAGAGAGAATTCTGAGGCAAGTGCACGCTAGAGCAATTGCTAGACAAAGAGTACACAGTGCAAGTGACAAGCAGAGGGCAATGGGTAGACTTGTGGGAAGGGGGCAGGAGGCAGGGAAGGAAGCATTCAAAAAGGATATTGGCACAAGTTGTGCTACTTCTTTTGGAAAAGGATTGTGCCATCATCAAAGTGCTTTAGGGGTTCAAGAAGTTTTGTATGAAAGGGAGTCAAAACCCTTTTATTCTTACTGGTTCACATGCTCGTAGTCCCTAATTCTCTTTAGGGAGTTCTTCTGGTAATGAGAGATTATTTGGCTCCATGGGAGCACAGTCAGCAAATGACAGTCTGTGTGATTTATGTGATTTGAGGGCTTCATCATCTCCCCTATGAGCCTGTGAACTGCTTGAGGGCAGTATGATCTCTTTACTAGTGTATTTGCTTCACACCTTGCCCAGGTCATAGTAAGTGATTATTAAATATCTGCTGGGCTGGGTGTGGTGGCTCACACTTGTAATTCCAGCACGTTGGGATGCTGAGGTGGGCAGATCAGGAGGTCAGGAGATCGAGACCATCCTGACCAACATGGTGAAACCCTGTGTCTACTAAAAATACAAAAATTATGTGGGTGTGGCGGTGCGGGCCTGTAATTGCAGCTACTTGGGAGGCTGAGGCAGGAGAATTGCTTGAATCTGGGAGGCAGAGGTTGCAGTGAGCTGAGATCACGCCACTGCACTCCAGCCTGGTGACAAAGCTAGACTCTGTCTCAAAAAAAAAAAAAAAAAAAAAAAAAAATCTGCTGAAAAAATGAGAGGGTGTTGTATATGTCCGATCGTTTAAGAGACTGGTTTATAAGTGTTTTTTCTAAGTGAAGAGGGCCATGGAGATAGTGCAGATTTTATTCTGTGGGTAGTATAGAAGCTGGGAAGTCAGCATAAGGTAGTGACGCTAGGCCAAAGAGTCATCGAGTTAAGTTCTACATCTATGACAGAAGTGTATTATAGAGGCCGGCGCAATGGCTCATCCCTGTAATCCCAGCACTTTGGGAGGCTGAGGCAGGTGGATCACTTCAGTCCAGGTGTTTGATACCAGCCTGGGCAACATGGTGAAACACCATCTCTACAAAAAATACAAAAATTAGCCGCGTGTGATGGTGCGTGCCTGTAGTCCCAGATACTCAGGGGGTAGGCAGGGTGGGGGTGGCAGAAGTGGGAGGATAGCTTGAGTCCGGGGGGCAATGCTGCAGTGCATCATAATTGCACCACTGTACACCAGCCTGGGAGACAATGAGACCCTGACTCAAAAGCAAAAAACAAAAATACAACCAAAAAAGAAATGTATTATATGCATTAGTAGGTGTTCAGTATAGTCCAATGCAGTCAGCAGAAAGCAGATGAGTCCTGGTCCTGGTTGTGCTACTGGTATAGGTGGTGAGGTTTCCTAATGGCCCATTAATATTTCTGCCAAACAGCTCCCATTTTCTGTCACAGAATTAGGCACGTGTAGATGTTCAAGAACATGTTGTAGATTTTCAAGAAATATATGTTGAGTAATAGTAGATTGCTTATATTAATATTTACTATGTGCCCTTTCAGGTGAAATAACTCAGACACAGGAAGTGTCTTAGCCATACAGCTAGTGAGTTGAAAGACCTGGATTGGAATCCCAGCAGTCTGGCTCTGGCACTCTCTTATACCACACTGCACCCTGAACTTTAGTCACTCTTTTGAATGGAAGGCATTGAAATTGTTGCTAATAATGCAAATATCTTGGAAGGGAACACATTTGCCCTCTGTTTTCAGCATATTCATCAGTCAATATATTTCTTGACTACAGTATGTGGCCTACACATACCTGAATATGAACTAACTTACACAGTTTAAGTTTCAACATATGCGTACCATCCACCCAGTCAAGATAATGATGAATATATTTATCATGCTTAAATGTTTCCTTGTGCCTCTTTTTTTTTTTTTTTTGTTTTTTTTGTTTTTTTTTTTTTTTTTTGAGACGGAGTCTTGCTCTGCCGCCCAGGCTGGAGTGCAGTGGCTGGCTCTCCGCTCACTGCAAGCTCCGCCTCCCGGGTTTAGGCCATTCTCCTGCCTCAGCCTCCTGAGTAGCTGGGACTACAGGCGCCCGCCACCTCGCCCGGCTAGTTTTTTGTATTTTTTAGTAGAGACGGGGTTTCACCGGGTTAGCCAGGATGGTCTCGATCTCCTGACCTCGTGATCCGCCCGTCTCGGCCTCCCAAAGTGCTGGGATTACAGGCTTGAGCCACCGTGCCCGGCCCCCTTGTGCCTCTTTATAAACTCCTCTTCTTAGACCTCTTTACCCTCCTGCCCCATTCCTAGGCAACTACTGATCTACTTTCTGTCACTATAGATTATTTTGCATTTCTTTTTTTTCTATTTTATTTATTTATTTATTATTATACTTTATGTTCTAGGGTACATGTGCACAACCTGCAGGTTTGTTACATATGTATACATGTACCACGTTGGTGTGCTGCACCCATTAACTCGTCATTTACATTAGGTATATCTCCTAATGCTATCCCTCCCCCCTTCCCCCACCCCACAACAGGCCCTGGTGTGTGATGTTCTTCTTCCTGTGTCCAAGTGATCTCATTGTTCAATTCCCACCTATGAGTGAGAACATGCAGTGTTTGGTTTTCTGTTCTTGCGATAGTTTGCTGAGAAGGATGGTTTCCAGCTGCATCCATGTCCCTACAAAGGACATGAACTTACCCTTTTTTGTGGTGGCATAGTATTCCATGGTGTATATGTGCCACATTTTCTTAATCCAGTCTGTCATTGATGGACATTTCGGTTGATTCCAAGTCTTTGCTATTGTGAATAGTGCCACAACAAACATACATGTGCATGTATCTTTATAACAGCATGATTTACAATCCTTTGGGTATATACCCAGTAATGGGATGGCAATGGTACTTCAAGTTCTAGATCCTTGAGGAATCGCCACACTGTTTTCCACAATGTTTGAACTAGCTTACAGTCCCACCAACAGTGTAAAAGTATTCCTATTTCTCCACATCCTCTCCAGCACCTGCTGTTTCCTGACTTTTTAATGATTGCCATTCTAACTGGTGTGAGATGGTATCTCATTGTGGTTTTGATTTGCATTTCTCTGATGGTGAGTGATGACAAGCATTTTTTCATGTGTCTGTTGGCTGTATAAATGTCTTCTTTTGAGAAGTGTCTGTTCATATCCTTTGCCCACTTTTTGATGGGGTTGTTTATTTTTTTCTTGTAAATTTGTTTGAGTTCTTTGTAGGTTCTGGATATTAGCCCTTTGTCAGATGAGTAGATTGCAAAAATGTTCTCCCATTCTGTAGGTTGCCTGTTCACTCTGATGGTAGTTTCTTTTGCTGTGCAGAAGCTCTTTAGTTTAATTAGATCCTATTTGTCAATTTTGGCTTTTGTTGCCGTTGCTTTTGGTGTTTTAGACGTGAAGTCCTTGCCCATGCCTATGTCCTGAATGGTATTACTACCTAGGTTTTCTTCCAGGGTTTTTATGTTTTTAGGTCTAACATTTAAGTCTGTAATCCATCTTGAATTAATTTTCATATAAGGAGTAAGGAAAGGATCCAGATTCAGCTTTCTACTTATGGCTAGTCAATTTTCCCAGCACTATTTATTAAATAGGGAATCCTTTCCCCATTTCTTGTTTTTGTCAGGTTTGTCAAAGATCAGATGGCCGTAGATGTGTGGTATTATTTCTGAGGGCTCTGTTCTGTTCTGTTCCATTGGTCTATATCTCCATTTTGGTACCAGTACCATGCTGTTTTGGTTACTGTAGCCTTGTAGTGTAATTTGAAGTCAAGTAGAGTGATACCTCTAGCTTTGTTCTTTTGGTTTAGGATTGTCTTGGCAATGCGAGCTCTTTTTTCCTTCCATATGAACTTTAAAGTAGTTTTTTCCAATTCTGTGAAGAAAGTCATTGGTACCTTGATGGGGATGACGTTGAATCTATAAATTACCTTGGGCAGTATGCCCATTTTCACAATATTGATTCTTCCTATCCATGAGCATGGTATGTTCTTCCATTTGTTTGTGTCCTCTTTTATTTCACTGAGCAGTGGTTTGTAGTTCTCCTTGAAGAGGTCCTTTACGTCCCTTGTAAGTTGGATTCCTAGGTATTTTATGCTCTTTGAAACTATTGTGAATGGGAGTTCATTTATGATTTGACTATCTGTTTGTATGTTATTGTGTATAAGAATGCTAGTGATTTTTGCACATTGATTTTGTATCCTGAGACTTTGCTGAAGTTGCTTATCAGCTTAAGGAGATTTTGGGCTGAGACAATGGGGTTTTCTAAATATACAATCATGTCATCTGCAAACAGGGACAATTTGACTTCTTCTTTTCCTAACTGGATACCCTTGATTTCTTTCTCTTGCCTGATTGTCCTAGCCAGAACTTCCAACACTATGTTGAATAGGAGTGGTGAGAGAGGGCATCCCTGTCTTGTGCCAGTTTTCAAAGGGAATGCTTCCAGTTTTTGCCTATTCAGTATTATATTCTGTGGGTTTGTCATAAATAGCTCTTATTATTTTGAGATACGTTCCATGAATACCGAATTTATTGAGAATTTTTAGCATGAAGGGCTGTTGAATTTTGTCAAAGGCCTTTTCTGCATCTATTGAGATAATCATATGGTTTTTGTCTTTGGTTCTGTTTATATGCTGGATTACGTTTATTGATTTGTGTATGCTGAACCAGCCTTGCATCCCAGGGATGAAGCCCACTTGATCATGGTGGATAAACTTTTTGATGTGCTGCTGGATTCAGTTTGCCAGTATTTTATTGAGGATTTTTGCATCAATGTTCATCGGGGATATTGGTCTAAAATTCTCTTTTTTTGTTGTGTCTCTGCCAGGCTTTGGTATCAGGATGATGTTGGCCTCATAAAATGAGTTAGGGAGGATTCCCTCTTTTTCTATTGATTGGAATAGTTTCAGAAGGAATGGTACCAGCTCCTCCTTGTACCTCTGGTAGAATTCAGCTGTGAATCTATCTGGTCCTGGACTTTTTTTGGTTGGTAGGCTATTAATTATTGCCTCAATTTCAGAGCCTGCTATTGGTCTATTCAGGGATTCAACTTCTTCCTCGCTTAGTGTTGGGAGAGTGTAAGTATCCAGGAAATTATCCATTTCTTCTAGGTTTTCTAGTTTATTTGCATAGAGGTGTTTATAGTATTCTCTGATGGTAGTTTGTATTTCTGTGGGATCAGTGGTGATATCCCTTTTATCATTTTTTATTGCGTCTATTTGATTCTTCTCTTTTCTTCTTTATTAGTCTTTCTAGCGGTCTATCAATTTTGTTGATCTTTTCAAAAAACCAGCTCCTGGATTCATTGATGTTTTGGAGGGTTTTTGTGTCTCTATCTCCTTCAGTTCTGCTCTGATCTTAGTTATTTCTTGCCTTTTGCTAGCTTTTGAATGTGTTTGCTCTTGCTTCTCTAGTTCTTTTAATTGTGATGCTAGGGTGTCAATTTTAGATCTTTCCTGCTTTCTCTTGTGGGCATTTAGTGCTATAAATTTCCCTCTACACACTGCTTTAAATGTGTCCCAGAGATTCTGGTATGTTGTATCTTTGTTCTCATTGGTTTCAAAGAACATCTTTATTTCTGCCTTCATTTTGTTATGTACCCAGTAGTCATTCAGTAGCAGGTTGTTCAGTTTCCATATAGTTGAGCAGTTTTGATTGATTTTCTTTGTCCTGAGTTCTAGTTTGATTGCACTGTGGTGTGAGAGACAGTTTGTTATAATTTCTGTTCTTTTACATTTGCTGAGAAGTGCTTTACTTCCAACTATGTGGTCAATTTTGGAATAAGTGCGATGTGGTGCTGAGTATCAACAGTATATGTATATTCTGTTGATTTGGGATGGAGAGTTCTGTGGATGTCTATTAGGTCCGCTTGGTGCACAGTTGAGTTCAATTTCTGGATATCCTTGTTAACTTTCTGTCTTGTTGATCTGTCTAATGTTGACAGTGGGGTGTTAATTCTCCCATTATTATTGTATGGGAGTCTAAGTCTCTTTGTAAGTCTCTAAGGACTTGCTTTATGAATCTGGGTGCTCTTGTATTGGGTGCATATATATTTAGGATAGCTAGCTCTTCCTGATGAATTGATCCCTTTACCATTTTGTAATGGCCTTCTTTGTCTCTTTTGATCTTTGATGGTTTAAAGTCTGTTTTATCAGAGACTAGGATTGCAACCCCTGCTTTTTATTGTTTTCCATTTTCTTGGCAGATCTTCCTCCATCCCTTTATTTTGGCCTATGTGTGTCTCTGCGTGTGAGATGGGTCTCCTGAATACAGCAAACAGATGGGTCTTGACTCTTTATCCAAGTTGCCAGTCTGTGTCTTTTAATTGGACCATTTAGCCCATTTACATTTAAAGTTAATAGTGTTATGTGTGAACTTGATCCTGTCATTATGATATTAGCTGGTTATTTTGCTCGTTAGTTGATGCAGTTCCTTCCTAGCATCGATGGATTTTACATTTTGGCATGTTTTTGCAATGGCTGGTACTGGTTGTTCCTTTCCATGTTTAGTGCTTCCTTCAGGATCTCCTGTAGGGCAGGCCTGGTGGTGACAAAATCTCTAAGCATTTGCTTGTCTGTAAAGGATTTTATTTCTCCTTCACTTATGAAACTTAGTTTGGCTGGATATGAAATTCTGGGTTTAAAATTCTTTTCTTTAAGAATGTTGAATATTGGCCCCCACTCTCTTCTGGCTTGTAGAGTTTCTGCCGAGATCTGCTGTTAGTCTGATGGGCTTCCCTTTGTGGGTAACCCGACCTTTCTCTCTGGCTGCCCTTAAGATTTTTTCCTTCATTTCAACTTTGGTGAATCTGGCAATTATGTGTCTTGGAGTTGCTCTTCTCGAGGAGTATCTTTGTGGCGTTCTCTGTATTTCCTGAATTTGAATGTTGGCCTGCCTTACTAGATTGGGGAAGTTCTCCTGGATGATGTCCTGGAGAGTGTTTTCCAACTTGGTTCCATTTTCCCTGTCACTTTCAGGCACCCCAATCAGATGTAGATTTGGTCTTTTCACATAATCCCTTATTTCTTGGAGACTTTGTTTATTTCTTTTTAGTCTTTTTTTCTCTACACTTCTCTTCTCGCTTCATTTCATTCATTTGATCTTCAATCACTGATACTCTTTCTTCCAGTTGATCGAGTCGGTTACTGAAGCTTGTGCATTTGTCACGTAGTTCTCGTGTTATGGTTTTCACCTCTATCAGTTCTTTTAAGGTCTTCTCTGCATTGATTATTCTAGTTCTCCATTCATCCATTCTTTTTTCAAGGTTTTAATTTCTTTGTGCCCTGGTACGTAGTTCCTCCTTTAGCTCTGAGAAGTTTGATTGACTGAAGCCTTCTTCTGTCAGCTCGTCAAAGTCGTTCTCCGTCCAGCTTTGTTCCGTTGCAGGCGATGAGCTGTGTTCCTTTGGAAGGGGAGATGCCCTCTAATTTTTTGAATTTCCAGCTTTTCTGCAGTGCTTTTTCCCCATTGTGTGGTTTTATCTGCCTTTCGTCTTTGATGATGGTGACGTACTGATGGGGTTTTGGTGTGGGTGTCCTTTCTGTTTGTTAGTTTTCCTTCTAACAGTCAGGACCCTCAGCTGCAGGTCTCTTGGAGTTTGCTTGAGGTGCACTTCAGACCCTGTTTGCCTGGGTATCAGCAGCGGAGGCTGCAGAAGATAGAGTATTGCTGAACAGCGAGTGTTGCTGTCTGATTCTTGCTCTGGAAGCTTCATCTCAGGGTGTACCCAGCCATGTGAGGTGTGATGTGTCAGTCTGCACCTAGTGGGGAATGTCTCCCAGTTAGGCTACTCAGGGGTCAGGGACCCACTTGAGCAGGCAGTCTGTCCATTCTCAGATCTCAACCTCCGTGCTGGGAGAACCACTACTCTCTTCAAAGCTGTCAGACAGGGACTTTTACATCTGCAGAGGTTTCTGCTGCTTTTTGTTTAACTATGCCCTGTCCCCAGAGGGGGAGTCTACAGAGGCAGGCCAGCCTCCTTGAGCTGTGGTGGGCTCCACCCAATTCGAGCTTCCTGATGGCTTTGTTTACCTACTTAAGCCACAGCAATGGCGGGTGCCCTTACCCCAGCCTTGCTGCCACCTTGCAGTTAGATCTCAGGCTGCTGTGCTAGCAATGAGGCAGGCTTCGTGGGCATGGGACCCTCTGGGCCAGGTGTGGGATATAACATCCTGGTGTGCCATTTGCTAAGACCCTTGGTAAAGTGCAGTATTAGGGTGGGAGTTACCCGATTTTCCAGGTGCTGTGTGTCTCAATTTGCCTTGGCTAGGAAAAGGAATTCTCTTCCCCCTTGTGCTTCCCAGGTGAGGTGATGCCTTGTCAGGCTTCAGCTCTCGCTGTTTGGGCTGCACCCGTGGACCAGTGTCGACTGTCAGACATGCCCCAGTGAGATGAACCTGGTACCTCAGGTGAAAATGCAGAAATCACCCGTCTTCTGTGTTGCTCACACTGGGAGCTGGAGGCTGGAGCTGTTCCTATTCGGCCATCTTGGGCGCCCCCCTCTGCATTATTTATTTGTTTTTTTTTTTGAGATAGAGTCTGGTTCTGTCACCCATGCTGGAGTGCAGTGGTACAATTTAAGCTCAGTGCAACCTCTGCCTCCCGGGTTCATGCAATTATCCTGCCTCAGCCTCCTGAGTTGCTGAGATTACAGACATGTGCCACCATGCCTGGCTAATTTTTGTAGTTTTAGTAGAGACGGGGTTTTGCCATGTTGGCCAGGTTGGTCTTGAACTCCTGACCTCAGGTGATGCACTTGCGTTGGCCTCCCAAAGTGCTGGGATTACAGGCATGAGCCACCACACCCAGCTCAGTTTGATTATTTTTATATTCACCCATGTTGTTACATGTATAAATAGATAATTTCTTTTTATTGCTGAGTGGTATTTCATTGTACAGTTATACCACAATTTGTTTATTCATCCATTCATTTGTTGATGGACATTTGGGTTATTTTGGGTTTAAACCATTACATAAAGCTTCTGTGTACAAGTTTCTGTATCAACATATTTTTTTTTATCTTGTGTAAATAAGAATTTTTTTTTCTTTTGAGACAGGATCTTACTCTGTTGCTCTGGCTAAAGTGCAGTGGCATGATCACAGGACACTGCAGCCTCAACCTCCCCAGGCTCAGATGATCCTCCTACCTCAGCCTCCCAAGTAGCTAGGACCATAAGCAAACACCACCATGTCTGGCTAATTTTTGTATTTTTTGTAGAGGCGGGATTTTGCCATGTTACTCAGGCTGATCTCAAACTCCTGAACTCAAGTGATCTGCCTACCTCGGCCTCGCAAAGTGCTGGGATTACAGGTGTGAGCCACCGTGCCTGGCCTATCTTGTGTAAATATCATTTTTTAGAAACTGCCAAACTGATGCCAAAAGTGGTTGTATCATTTTACATTCCCAATAGCAGTGTATGAGAGTTCCAGTTGCTCTATATGCTTGCCGACAGTAGGTATTGTTATTTTTTTAAAATGTTTAGAGATTTTAGTGTGTGAATAGTGGCATATAATTATTGTTTTAATTTGTTAATATATCTCCCTAATGTTTAGCATCTTTTCATGTGTTTATTGGCCATTGTCTATCTACTTTGGTGTGAGGTGGTAGTTCAAATATTTTGCTCATTTTTAAACATAGTTGCTTTTTATATTTTTTGAATTTTCATCATTTTTTTATATGCAAGTTCTTGGTCAGATGTATCAATTTTCTGTTGATGCATGGACTTAACAGCTTTAAACAACACTCATTTATTTGTACAGAGTTCTGCAGGTCAGGAGTATGGGACAGCATGGCTCAGTTCTCTACTCAGTCTCAGAATGCTGAAGTCAAGGTTGTGGTTAGGCTAAGTTCTTGTCTCAAGGCTTTGGGGAATAATTTGCTTCCAAGCTCATTATTGTTATTGGTGCGGAATTGAGTTCTTGTGGTTGTAGAACTGAGGTCCCCATTTCCTGGTTGGCTGTCAGCTAAGGGTCACTCTCAGGTCTTAGAGGGTGCTCACATTTCATTGCTATGCAGCTCACTCCATTTTCCAGCACCATTTGTTAAAAAGACTACCCCTTTACCCTTGAATAGCTTTTGAAGATTGTAAAAATTACATATATATGTGGGTACATTTCTAAATTTTTTATTCTGTTTCATTGATTTATTTGTCTGTACTTATGTTGATACTAATATGTTTAGGTTACAGTAGCTTTATGAGTCTTGAATTTAAATAGTGGGAGCCCTCCAATATTATTACTTTTTGAAGTTTCTTTAGACTATTCTAGGTGGTATGTATGTATGTCCATATGAATTTTAGACTTGGCTTGTTTACGTCTAAAAAACAGGCCTGCCGAGATTTTGATTGGGATACTGTTGAATAGATCAAATCAGGGAGAATGGACATCTTAACATTATTGAGTTTTCTTTCCATGAATGTGGTATGTTTCCCTCATTTATTTAGGTCTTCGTGATTTCTTTCATCTGTGTTTTGTTTTTTTCAGCATACAGATCCTGCACATGTTTTGTCACCTATATCCGTGATCATTTAATATTTTGATGCTATTGTAAATGGTATTGCTTTTAAATTTCATTTTCCAATTGTTGCCAGTAAATAGACATATAATTGTTTTTTGTATATTAATCTTGTATCCTTTAACTTTGCTAAATTCACTTATTCATTGTAGTTGTTTTAGATTCCATAGGATTTTCTGTACTGACAATCATCATTCTCAAATAAAGACAATTTTACTTATCTCTTATTTTCCAATTTGGATGTCTTTTATTTTTCTTGCCTTATTATAAAGAGTAGGACCTGCAGTACACTGTTGAATAGAATGGAGATTTTTTTTTTTTAACTTTTAAATTCAGAGGTACAAGTGCAGGCTTGTTACATAGGTTAACTTGTGTCATGGGGTTTTGGTGCACAGATTATTTCATCACCCAGGTGTTAAGCCTAGTACCCATCAGTTGTTTTTCCTGATCCTCTCCCTTATGCCACCCTCCACCCTCCAAAAGGCTTCAATGTGTGTTGTTCCCCTCTATGTGTCCTATTTAGGACACCTCTATGTGTCCTAAATGATGAGACATTTAGCTCCCACTTATAAGTGAGAACATGCAGTATTTGGTTTTCTGTTCCTGTGTTAGTTTGCTAAGGATAGTGGCCTCCAACTCCATTCATATCCCTGCAAAGGACATGATCTCATTCTTTTTTATGGCTGCATGGCAAGAATGGAAATTCTTGCCTTGATTCTGACTTTAGGGTGAAAGCATTTAGTTTTTCACCATTAATTATAATGTTAAATTTAGACACTTCCATAGGTGTTTTTTTAATGAAGTTAAAGAAATTTCTTTGTATTTGTAGTATCAATATAATTTTTAAAAATTAGGATAGATGTTACATTTTATCAAATTCCTTTTCTGCCTCTGTTGATGTGATCATATGTTTAAAAAGTATTGTTACTATGGTAAATTGCATTAATTGAATTTCAAATATGAAATCAATCTTTCATTCCTTGGATAAACCCTGTTTGATTATGATGTATCAACCCTTTTTATATTGTTAATTCTATTTGGTAAAGTTTTGTATAGATGTTTGCATCTATGTTCGTGAGAGATAGTGGTCTTTGACTTTTTTCTTATAATACCGTTTTCTGTTTTGGGTATCAGAATAATGCTAGCTTCTCAGAAAAAGGTGGGAAATAGTCCTTTAATTTTCTGCAAGAGTTTGGTTAGAATTGACACTATTCCTTTCTTTAATGTTTGGTAGAACATTTTGTATGACTTCTTGCACTGTGATTGTTTTGGTAGAATTCACGAGTGAAATCATCTGGGAATGGAGTTCTCTTTGTGAGAAAATTTTTAATGATAAATTAAATTTTGTTAATATACATAGAACTGTTTACATCAATACCAAGGCTAGGGTGAGACAAGGGGGCACTCATTGCCAGGGCCATGCAAATCCCAAAGAGGACTCAGCTCAAAGCTGTCAGGACATTGGTATTCTCAGCAACTGGGAAATGAATGTCATAATCCTCACGGGTGGATCTGGGAGGCAACATAGCATCCACTACACTGTTCAGTGCACTCTAATTCATTTTATAACATTGATATGGAGAAGATCTGCTATTAAAATTCAAAACAGGCATTGGTTCAGTGGTTAGAATATTATGCTTTGTTGTTTACAGACATTATTAATTTCTTCTATTTACTTTAAAAATGCCAGCATGTATTTTGCAGGAGTGATTTTAGGGTGAATCCAACTGTCAATTACAGTCAAGATTCTAGCCACCAGAATAGTCAAAGCTGGGATACAACAATCATCTCTTTCTAACTGAAAATTACTGCAATCCAAATATTAGCAGAACTTAAAATACTATCAGAGCCTTGAGATGATGGAATATAGGGCAGAACCATTTGCATTGGATTGGGACCAAGGTCCTGATATTTCCAGGGTATATAGTTTTGGGTGGGGAGATGAGTCAAAAAGAGGGAATAGAGCTCGCTGGAAATAATCGAAATAATCAAAACTGCCTTTGTACCATTTTTTGGGACCCGCCCTGCTGTGAGCTCGTGGATGTAGTTTTTAGGCAATGGACTATTTTCCCTACAACTTGCAAAAATGATAATGACTTTCATTTTCATCTCATGATCCAAAGAGAAGCAGAAAAAAAAAACCACTATCGCATATTACAGTGCTAAATTTGCAAGTGATAGAGAACATGCTGAGGAGACATCCTTTAGAAGCTTACATCTATTCATGCCCGTGAGTAACAGGGGCGATATATATATATATATTATATATAAATATATATATATATATATATATATACACACATTATTTTAATTTCAATAAAAACAAAAGCAAGTCAAAGTAGATTTGTTTAAGGGTAAATTCAGACATGATGTAGTATATAATGAAAAGTTTAAAGTTTTAAGTAATTCCAGTTCCTCCTTGATATGCCCTGAGCTAACAGGTCTTAAATGACAGCCCTAAAGTAATCCTTTCTCTCTTTGTTCTAATCTTATATGGATTCGTGGCGCTATGGCTGGGCTGATGCAGTTTCTTCTTACATGAAGGCGCAGCTGTATGTCATGTGTTCTTTCTAGGCAGGAAAGATCTCTGGAGTCCTTGATACAGTGCTCAGCATTGAGTCAGCCTTGTCATCCAACCTCCCATCACTAAGTGCCTTGATATAGTTGTGCTCTTGTCTTGTGCTTGCTTGTCTCTTGGGCACTGGAAGCCTATGATTTGATTCCAAGCCCGGTGATAGGATTCTTGCTAGGGTCTGCTTCACTTCTATGCACTGCCCTGCCTGCCACTCTGTCACACCTCAGTCATTGCTGGATTCCTCTGTTGGCAATTGCTTATAGCCCAATTGTTCCTCTGCCAATGTTATGCTGATTCTTCCCCTGCTGTCACCTACAGCATGGTATTGGCACCAGTGACAGGCTCTGTAGATTCGAATGTGCCACTAACTTGTTGTTTGACTCTTGGCAAATTAATAAACTTACTTTTTAAAACCAAATTTCTATCTCATATCTAAAATGGTACCTAGTAGGAGATAGGCAGAGCAAAATGGCAAATAGAAGCCTCTACTGATTGTCCTCCATGCAGGAAGGCCAAATTTAACAACTATCTATATTAAAAAGCACCTTCGTAAGAACTAAAATTCAGGTGACATAATACATGGTTTTAACTTTGTATTCCTGTAACAGGCACTGAAAATGGTAGGAAAGACAGTCTTGAATTGCCAACGCCACTCATTCTCTTTATTTCAGCAGTGACTTTGCGGTGAGGTGAATCTGTGCACTTGGGAGAAAGAGTGCAGTGATCATTGGACTTTGCATTGGAACTCAGTGCTGCCCTGTCACAGTGGAAAGCAACACCAAAGCAACACCAGGCAGAACACAGCTGATGCCTATAGCGGGAGCATTTAGACAAGCCCTAATCAGAGGGGAATCATTCATCCAGACCATGGGAACTCAAGTTCCCATAAGCCTCATGACGTTGGGCTAAAGTGCTTTGGAGTTCTAAATAAACTTGAAAGGTAATCTAGGCCACAAGTACTGCAACTCCTAGGTATGTCTTAGTGCTGTGCTGGGCTCAGAGCTAGTCAACTTCTGGGGGCACGTGACCTAGTGAGACACCAACTCGGGTGACCAAAGGGAGTCCCTGTGCCACCCCTCCCCCAACCACAGGCAGTACATCTCCTAGCTCCTGAAGAGACTCCTTCCCTCTGTTTGAGGAGAGGAGAGCAAAGAGTAAAGAGGGCTTTGTCTTGCAACTTGGATGCCAGCTCAGCCACAGTAGGACAGAGCACTGAGCAGAGGTGAAAGGCCTGCATCCCGGCCCTAGCTCCTGGACTACATGTCCAATCACACCCTGGGCCAGAAGTAATCCCACTATCTTGAATGGAAGGACCCAGTCCTGGTAGGATTCATCATCTGCTGTATAAAGAGCCCTTTAGCTCTGAGTAATCAGCAACATTTGCCAGGTAGTAGATGCTCTGAGCCTTTGGTGACACTCTGAGATGTGACAGCTTCAGTTGTGGCCAAGCACATTTGCAGCTGTGGCAGCTATATGAGGAGAGGCTTTTTCTGTTTGAGACAAGCAGAGGGAACAGTAAAGGGGACTTTGTCTTGCAGTTTAGGTATCAGCTCAGCCAAAGTGGCTCTAGGCGTTCCCGATTCCAGGCCTTGTCTCTTGGACGGCATTTCTGGACCTGTCCTGGGCCACAGGGGAGCCCACTTCCCCGAAGGATGAGATCCGGGCCTGGCAGAATTCACCACAATCTGACTGAAGAGCCCTTGGGCCTTAAGTGAACATTGGTGATTCCCTGGCAGTACTCTTTGTGGACCTGTGGTGATGGTACACATCGGGAGAGACTCCTCTGCTTCTGGAAAAGGGAGGGAAGAGTGGGAAGGACTCTGTCCTGTGGTTTGGGTGCAATCTCAGCTGCAGTATAATAAAGCACCAAGTAGATTTCTGAGGTTTCTGACTTTAGGCCTTGGCTCCAGGATGGCATCTCTGGACCCAATAGGGTCCAGAGGAATTTGTGGCCCTGAAGGGAAGGACACAAGCCACGCTGTCCTCACCATCTGCTGATTTTAGACCCACTAGGGCATCGAGTGAACATAGATGGTAGCCTGGTGGTGGTTACAGCAGGCCTTGGGTGAAACCCAGTGCTGTGCTGCCTTCAGGTCTGATCCAGAGCATTCCCAGTGATGGTGGCCACAGAGGGGTTTGTTTGGGAGAAAGTAAGGACAGAGAAGAAGAGTTGCTGCCTGGAAATCTAGAGAATTCCTCTGGATCTTATCCAAGATGACCAAGATTGTAGGTACCTCTATAAGTATGAAGAGCCACAGCATACTAATGCAGATATGGCTGCATTTACCAAAAACATAGATCACAACACCCAAGTCTCTTCAAATATCTGGAAAGCCTTCCCAAACAGGCCCAGACTGTGAAGGCTTTAATGAATACCCAGCTCTCAATGCCAGGACACTGACAGATTTCTACAAGCATCAAGATCATCCAGGAAAACATGACTTCACCAAACAAACTATATAAGTCACCAGGAATGAATCCCAGAGAGACAGATATGTGACCTTTTAAACAGAGAATTCAAAATAGTTGTTTTGAGGAAACTCAGTGAAATTCAAGATAACACAGAGAAGAAATTTATAATTCTATCATATAAACTTAACTAAGAGATTGAAAAACTAAAAGTAATCAAGCAAAAAATCTGGAGTTGAAAAATTTAATTGACCTACTTAAGTATGCATCAGAGTCTATTAGTTGATCAAGCAGAAGAAAGAATTAGTGAACTTGAAGACAGTCTGTTAAAAAATACACAGTCAGAGGAGACAAAATGAAAAAGAATAAAAACAATGAAGCATGCCTACAAGATCTAGAAAATAGTTTCAAAAGGGCAAATCTAAGTGTTATTGGCCTTTAAGAGGAAGTAGAGTGAGAGATAGAGGTAAGAAAATTTATTCAAAGGGATAATAATAGTTACTTCCCCAAACCTAGAAAAAGATATAAGTATTCAAGTCTAAGGTCATAGAATACCAAGCAGATTTAACCCAAAGAAGACTACATCAAGGCATTTAGTAGTTGAACTCCCAAAGAACAAGGATAAAGAAAGGATCCTAAAAGCAGCAAGAGAAGAGAAACGAATAACATACAATGGAGCTCCAATATGTCTGGCACACGTTTTCAGTGGAAGCCTTACAGGCCAAGAGACAGTGGCATGACATTTTTGAAGTGCTGAAGGAAAAGAACTTTTAACTTAGAATAGTACATCTGGTGAAAATATCATTCAAACATGAAGGAGAAATAAAGACTTTACCAGACAAATAAAAGCTGTGGGATTTAATCACACCAGACCTGTCCTACAAGAAATGCTAAAGAGACTAGTTTAATCAGAAGAAAAGGACATTAATGAGCAATAAGACATCATCTGAAGGTACAAAACTCACTCATAATAGTAAGTACACAGGAAAACACAGCATATAATAACACTGTATTTATGCTTTGTAAACTAATCTTATCCTAACTAGAAAGACTAAATGATGAGCCAATCAAAAATAATAACTACAACAACATTCCAAGACACAGTACATTCAAAAAATGAACAGAAATGACAAAAAATTAAAAAGGAGGATGAAGTTAATGTGTTAAAGTGAAGTTAAAGAGTTTTTATTAGTTCTCACATTGCTTGTTTGTTTGTTTATGCAATCAGTGTAAAGTTTTCATCAGTTTAAAAGAATAGGTTAAAAGATAGTATTTGCAAACTTCCTGGTAACTTCAAATAAAAAAAACAACAACATACAATGGATAAACAAAAATAAAAAGCAAGAAGTTAAAACATACCACCAGAGAAAACCACCTTTACTAAAAGGAAGACAGGAAGGATGGAAAGAGGGAAGAGAAGAGCACAAAACAACCAGAAAACAAATAACAAAGTGGCAGGAGTAAGTTGCCTTACTTATCAATAATATTGATGGTAAATGGACTAATCTCTCCAATCAAAAGACATAGAGCGGGTGAATGGATAAAAAAGATGAAAACCCATGATTGGTTGCCTATAGGAAACACACTTCACCTATAAAGACACACATAGACAAACAATAAAGGGATGGAAAAAGATACTGCGTGTCAATGGGAACCATAAAAAAGCAGCAGTAGAGGCTGGGCGTGGTGGCTCACACCTGTAATCCCAGCACACTGGGAGGCTGAGGCGGGCGGATTACGAGGTCAGGAGATCGAGATCATCCTGGCTAACACAGCGAAACCCCGTCTCTACTAAAAATAAAAAAATTAGCCAGGCGTGGCAGCGGGCGCCTGTAGTCCCAGCTACTCGGGAGGCTGAGGCAGGAGAATGGCGTGAACCTGGGAGGCAGAGCTTGCAGTGAGCCAAAATTGCGCCCCTGCACTCCAGCCTGGGGGACAGAGTGCGACTCCGTCTCAAAAAAAAAAAAAAAAAAAAAAAAAAAAAGCAGTAGATGTACTTATATAAGACAAAATAGATTTGAAGACAAAAACTATAAAAAGAAACAAAGAAGTCATTATATAATGACAAAGAAGTCAATTTCAGCAAGAGGATATAAGAATTGTAAGTATATGTGCATCCATTACTGGAGCATCCATATAAAGCAAATATGATTCAAGCTAGAGAGAGAGAGATTCCAAAACAATAATAGCTGAAGACCTACACATCACCCTTTCAGCACTGGACAGATCTGCCAGACAGAAAATCAGCAAAGAAACACCAGACTTAATCTGCACTACAGACCAAATGGGGGATCTCATAGATATTTACAGAACATTTCATTCAACGGCTGCAGAATACACATTCTCCTCAGCACGTTAGGCTACAAAACAAGTCTTAAAACATTAAAGAAATCACCTGATATTATAGCAAGTATCTTCTCTGATCACAATGGAATAAAACTAGAAATCAAAAACGACGAATTTTGGAAACTGTAAGAACACATGGAAATTAAATAAGATATTCCTTAATGACCAATAGGTCAATAAAGGGATTAAGAAGGAAATTTAAAAATTTCTTGAAACAAATGCTAATGGAAACACAATATACCAAAAGTTACGGGATACAGCTAAAGTAGTACTAAGAGGGAAGTTTGAAGTTATAGGTGCCTATATCAAAAAAGAAGAACTTCAAATAAACATCTTTGAGATGTGTCTTAAAGAACTAAAAATGCAAGAGCAAACCAAAACCAAAATTAGTAGAAGAAAATAAATAAAAATCAATGCAGAGGTCGGGCACGGTGGCTCACGCCTGTAATCCCAGCATTTTGGGAGGCCAAGGCGGGCAGATCACAAGGTCAAGAGATCAAGACCATCCCGGCCAACATGGTGAAACCTTGTCTCTACTAAAATACAAAAATTAGCTGGGCATGGTGGCACGTGCCTGTATTCCCAGCTACTTGGGAGGCTAAGGCAGGAGAATCGCTTGAACCCAGGAGGCAGAGGTTGCAGTGAGCCGAGATCACACCACTGCACTCCAGCCTGATGACAGAGCAAGGCTTCATCTCAAAAAAAAATGCAGAAATAAATAATAATACATATGTAATAAATAATAATAATCAGAGAGAAATAAATTAAATGAAAGTGAAAATAGAAAAGATCAATGAATCAAAAAGTCAGGGTTTTGAAAAGCTAAACAAAATTGACAAACCTTTAGGCAAGAAAAAGAGAAGACCCCTATGAATAAAATCAGACATGAAAATGGAGACATTACACCAATATCGCAGATGTTCCAAGGATCATTGGAAGCAACTATGAGCAACTATATGTAATAAATTGGAAAACATAGAAGTAATGAATAAATTCCTAGACACATACTGTCTACCAAGATTGAACCATGAAAAAATCCAAAACATTAACAGACCAATGACAAGTAATCAGTCTCCTGGCTAAGAAGAGCCTGGGACCTGATGGCTTCACCATGGAATTCTACCAAACATTTAAAGAAGAACTACTACCAGTCCTACTCAAGCTAATGTGAAAAATGGAGGAATACGGAATACTTCTAAACTTATTCTATGAGGCCAGTGTTATCCTGATACTAAGACCAGACAAAGACACATGAAGCAAAGAAAACTACAGGCTGATATCTTTGATCGACATTGACGTAAACATTCCAACAAAAATACTAGCAAGTGTAATTCAACAACACATTAGAAAGATCATTCATCGTGACCAACTGGGATATATCCCCACAATGCAAGAATGGTTTAACATATGCAAATCAATCAATGTGATACATCATATCAACAGAATGAAGGATACAAACCATATGATCATTTCAATTGATGCTGAAAAAGCACTTGAAAAAATTCCACATCCTTCATGATTAAAACCATTAAAAAACTGGGGATAGAAGGAACATACCTCAACATAATAAAAACTGTATACAGCAATCCCGCAGCTAGTATCATACTGAATGGGGAAAAACTGAAATCCCTTCTGCTATGATCTGGAACATGACAAGGATGCCCACTGTCACTACTGATATTGAACATAGTACTGGAAGTCCTAGCTAGAACAATCAGACAAGAGAATGATATAAAGGGCATCCAAATTGGAAAGAAAGAAGTCAAATTATCTTTATTTTCACATGATATGATCTTATATTTAGAAAAAACTAAAGACTCGACCAAAAAATTTTTCAAACTGAAACATATTCAGTGAAGTTGTAGGATACAAGATCAACATACAAAAATCATTAGTATTTCCATATCCAAAAAGCACACAATCTGAAAAAAAAATCAAGATAGTAATCTTATTTATGATGGCTACACATAATAAATAGCCAGAAATTAATGGTAGCCAAAGAAGTGAACATTTCTATAATGAAAACTATTAAAACACTAATGAAAGAAATTGAAGCGGACACCAAAAAATGGAAAAATATTTCATGTTCATGAATTGGAAGAATCAATGTTATTAAAATGTTTGTAATACCCAAAAGAATCTACAGATTCAATACAATCACCATGAAATATCAATGACATTCTTCACAGAAATAGAAACAAACAATCCTTTGTGGAATCACCAAAGACCCAGAATAGCCAAAGCTATCCTATGCAAAATGAACAAATCTGGAGGTATCACGTTTCCTGACTTCAAATTATACTACAGAGTTATAGTAATCAAAACAGCATGGTACTGGCATAAAAACAGACCCACAGAGCAGTGGAACAGAATAGAGAACCCAGAAGCAAATCCACACACCTACAATGAGCTCATTTTTGACAAAGGTGTCAAGAACATACATTGGGGAAAGAACAGTCTCTTTAATAAATGTCTTGGAATACTGAATATCCATATTCAGATGAATGAAACTACATCCCTATCTCTTGCCAGATTTATAAGTCAAATAAAAATAGATTAAAATCTTTAAGACATCAAAATATGAAATTACTACAAGAAATTTTGGGGAATATCTCCAGGACATTAGTCTGGGCAAAAATTTCCTGAGTAATACCCAACAAGTACAGGCAACCAAAGCCAAAAATGGACAAATGGGATAACATCAACTTAAAATACTTTTGCACAGCAAAGGAAACAATCAACAAAGTGAAGAGACAACCCACAGAATGGTAGAAAATATTTGCAAACGAACCATATGACAAAGGATTAATAACTCGAATATATAAGGAGCTCAAACAACTGTATAGGAAAATACCTAATAATATGATTTAAAAATGGGCAAAACATCTGAATAGACATTTATAAAAAGCACATATACAAATGGCAAACAGTTACATGAAAACATGCTCAACATTAGGAGGCCCTTGCTATGGAGCCAACTGGCCCTGAAACCTGTTAAGAGTTCAGGTTTGTAGATTCTTTCTGGATTGCTCCAGAGAAAGGGATATGGCAGAGTGCCAGCCCACTGAATGAGCTTTCTGATATTTTGCCTAGAAGTCCTCCTTGCCTAGGCAGAGTTGTCCCATCACAGAGCCCCAGACCATTGGGATGAGTCAGGTTCTCCAAATACCTTCTGCTTTAGTCTCAAATATATTGGCTAAAACTTCCATCATTAAGTCCTGCTTTGGGGTTTTTTGGAGATGTATTCAATTGATCTTGATTAAGCAAGTATGTTATTTGAGAGAGATAACAAATGAATGGGGATTATCTAATGATTAATTTATTAGCAGCCACTGACTCACTCAGCAGAAAATGGGGTCCTGGGAGACCTTCACTTACATTGGACCTGAGGTTGATAAGGCTGGATGCAGTTGGTGGTATAGCATGGGGAGAGAGTGGTAGGGTGAATCAGGCAGGGACCATTTTGTAAATGTGGGCTTAGAAAATGGAAACTCATTTTAGAATCCGATGAGCAGAAGATAATTAGGGAAGTTAAATCTGCTGGGAAAAAAATGAAAAAAAAAAAAAATACATGACACCTTTCAAAGCCAAATCGAAATAATTCTTGGATTATTCACAGTTTTAAATGAGCTGTACCATGGCTGGACCTTCTTTGGTACTGAGCCCAGAAAGTAGAGTCTGTCAGTGGGCAGAGTTGTCCAGGGAGCCTTTAAGGACTGCTAGAAGGACTTGGGATTCCCTGCCTCTATCTGTCTTTTATGCCATCAAACTCCATATGGCACAGAGCTGACTCCCCCCTCCTATTTAGGTCTTATCTGTTCTTGAAGGTCCAGTTCAACAACTACCTCTTCTTTGAGACTATCTCCGTCTACTGCAGTATGCAGTGCCTTTCCTCCTGAACACCATAGTAGATGTAGATGGGTATTTGCTTATAGAGAATCTTTTCACGGATTCACATTCTGTCTCTCTGCCTGGACGAGAAGCTCTTGAAGGACAGGGTCCGTTGCTCATTCATGTTTGTAACCCCGTATCACCTGCCACAGAGTCTGCTCTCAATAAATGGTTGAAATCTTGTCTGTGCAAACTTGCAATTTTACTTTTGCCAGTGAAAACACATCTAGGAATTTTTTTCTTTTAACATTTTCATTTATTATAAATGAGCCACATGACATATGACTACATTGTCATTGTAAAATTTGAAATGATGAAGACAGTGTTAAATTCCCCTTGACCTTGATCATTCTCTTCTTCTTTCTAGAGATAATCACAGTTCACAATTTGGTAGGGAATCTTCCAGTCATTTATCTCTGCATTCAGTACATATATGCAATAGAGATTATAGAGTTTATGTGTTTTCCTACAAATGGATGTCTTATCTATTATTTTGCAGCTTGTTTTTAAAAATTAACGACTTACCTTTGGCGTCTTCCTAGGTTAGTAAATGAAGATTTACTTCATTCCTTTTTTTTTTTTTTTTTGAGACATAGTCTCGCTCTGTCGCCCAGGCTGGAGTGCAGTGGTGCGATCTCAGCTCACTGCAAGCTCTGCCTCCTGGGTTTACGCCATTCTCCTGCCTCAGCCTCCCAAGTAGCTGGGACTACAGGCGCCCGCCACCTCGCCCGGCTAGTTTTTTGTATTTTTTAGTAGAGATGGGGTTTCACCGTGTTAGCCACGATGGTCTCGATCTTCTGACCCATGATCCGCCCGTCTCGGCCTCCCAAAGTGCTGGGATTACAGGCTTGAGCCACTGCGTCCGGCCTACTTCATTCTTTTAAAGAATGAAGCATGGTACTTTACACGATGAATACATTGATTCCCTTTTAATGAATATTTAGGTTTTTTTCTAACTTTTGTCTTTATTAAAACAAAAAACAGTAACGAAAAATCCTTTTAAACAGCTCCTTAGCACACAATGTGTGTGTTCTCTAGAGCAAATATAAAAATTCGGAATTTCTGTGTCATAGGGTATTTGTTTTTAACAAAATTATAATGAAAGCTTCCAGTGTGGATCCTATAGCTCTTTCTAACCTGTGCAGAAGCAGCTGGCAGTGTTTGTCTGCCTGAGAGACACTGCTTATAGCATCAATGGGATTATTTAAAAAAAATTCTTGTCAAGAAGGAGACAACAAAACATTTATACAAGTCATTTCTGGGTTTTATTGCTGCTAGTTGAATACTCCAAAACAGCAGGATTTTATTGCCATGGTACAGCCCTAGGTGGAATTCAGAGTGGTTTTGGGGGTTTTAAAGCCACACACCAGCTAGAGCAGTAGCAGGCAAGGTGGGGCTACTACCAAATAACTTTCTTGTGGGCTTTATTACCACAGGGGTCTGATTGATCCACTCTGTACTCCAGAATGTCAACTGGCAAACAGGTGTTAGTCTTGACAGGCAGTAAGTGAATGAGTTCAGAAGGTTTAGGGACACATTTTTCCACACTTGTGAAAAACAGCCAAAAGCCCACCCTTGTCATCTGGGAGATGGTAAGCCATGTTGGAATACAGACTCTGACCCAGACCAGTGAACATTAACATTAGCAGTACTTCAAAAATAAATGCAGTTCACTTAGCATAATGTCCTCCAGGTTGATCCCTGTTGTGGCTAGTGGCAGGATCTCCTTTTTAAAGACATATATATATGTATACACACATACATATATATGAATTATATATATTATATAATAATTATAAGTGATTATAATGTAATATATAATTATAAATAATATATATAATTATATATATATAATTTCTTGGTGGACATTTCATAATCCAGATACAGAAAGAAAAATTATTGTATGATCCTACTTATGCAGAATGTTTTAAAAAGAGCTCAAATAGGCTGAGTGCAGTGGCTCACGCCTGTAATTCCAACACTCTGGGAGGCCAAGGCGGGAGGATCGCTTGAGCCCATGAGTTCCATACCGGTCTTGGCAACATAGCGATACCCTGTCTGTTCAGAAAATTAAAAAAATTAGCCAGACATGGCCATGCATGCCTGTGATCTGAGCTACTTGGGAGACTGAGGCAGGAGAATCACCTGAACCCATGGGTTCAAGGTTGCCGTGAGCTGTGGTTGCCCCACTGCACTCCAGCCTGAGTGACAGAGTGAGATCCTGTCTCTAAAATAAAAATAAATATAGCTCAAGTGCACAGATAGAGAATTAAACAATGGTTATCGCAGGCAGGGCCCAGGGGAGATGGGGAAGGGAGACAGGAAACAGGGAGATGTAGATCAAGGGATATGTAAGATGAACAAGTTTGGAGACCTCATGTATAACTCGAGAACTAAAATTCACAAAATTGTATTGTATTGGGTTTTTTGTTAAATAAGTAAAATCTAAGTATGTGAGATGATAGATATGTTAATCTGCTTCACTATAGTAACCAATTTACTATCTGTATATATTGTATAGCAGCCATGTTGAAAACCTCAAATATACACAAAATTTATTTGAAAAAATAAGCAGTTCCATCAAAATAATTGTAAGATTAAATTTTGAAGCAACCTTGGAAATGTGACTATGCACCAGGTTTTATCAAGGAATTGTTAATTTTATTTGATGTGAAATGTCATTATGAATGAGTAATAAAAATGTATGTACATTTAGAGATGCATACGGAAGTATGTAGGGGCTCAATGACATCCTTGAGATTTATTTTAAAATACTTTAGAAATAAAGAAACAGGGTCGGACAAGATGGCTCCCACCTTTAATTCTAGCACTTTGGGAGGCCTAGGCTGGAGGATCACTTGTGGCCATCCTCAGGGTTCACGGTTACAGCTGTGATCACTCCATCCTGGAAGACAGATTGAGAATCTCTGTCACATTAAAAAACAAATAAATAAATACAGAAACAACATAACTAAAGCACTTGTTGCAACATTTTGTTCCTTGTTGCTCTCATTGATAGATCTTTATGAGGTCAGTTACAGTATTCTCTCCACACTTTTGTATGTTTGAAAATATTCATAATGCATTTTCATAAAGAAAGCATGATAAAGATCCACTTGGAGAAAAGGCACACCTACAGCAACTTAACTAAAGAGGCTATGGATTCATCTTCTGATACAATTTGTAATGTATAGTCAGTTATTCTATTTTCTGATGAGATTTATTTCAATCTGTCCAAAAGACTGGGGGCTGGTCTGGATGACCTTCAAAGACCCACTTTGGCATTCTGTTCCATGTTAACCCAGGCCCATGTGCATCTGTATGGAAACCCAAGGTAAGAAAATCTGAATTCTTCAAAGTTGTAAGACTCTAGGGCCATTTTTAAAAAAATAAAAATTCACTGTTTCTTTCAGAACTTATTTAAATATCCAGTTTCCCCTTTGTTTTTTGATTGGATTTTAAAAAAACATACAGTCAAATAATTATACTTACTAGAGTGTATATAACATATGTGTACATTTTAAAGAATGAAAATGGAGGGAAATAAAATAAGCACTTCACTCCCAGCTTAGGAAAATAGAACATTGCCACTATTTCTGAAGTCACCTGTCTGCTCTGAGTGTATCCCTCTTGTCACCTGGCAGTAACTGCTACTCTGAAATTCAGAAAAATCATTCCCTTGATTTTCTTTACTTTTATCACACATATATAATACTCTCAAAATTCATATAAGTTAAATCATACTGTATATGTATTGTTCCTTTGCTCAGTGTTATGTTGTTGAGATCCTTTCGTGTTGATGCATGTGGCTGTAGTTCATTATAAGTACTGTGTGACATTCAATGGTATAACTATCATGGAATTTACTTATCTATTTTGATTTGTTCAATAACTTGGGCTATTGCCAGGTGTGGTTTTCATATTAGAAGTATTGATGCTATAGGTATTATTTTGCATATTTTCCACTGCACATATATAAGAGTTTTTCGCTGTCTATAGCTAGGAAAGGAGTTGTTTGGTTGGTAATATATTCTGTATATTTTCTACTGGAGTTCAGCTGGAATTCTTCCAGAGATGATTTGCATTTGTTTCTGCCAGTAGCCTGGAGGTTACTACCAACCTTGGACCACTTTTAGTTCAATTTTTTGCTTGAGGGTTTTTGGACAGGTAGCATGAATCCCAACCAGAAACCCACATGAGGGTCAGACTGCAGTTACAAATTCTCAGGGAAATGCTTCTTTTTTTGAACTACCTTTGCTTACTGTCCAGAGCCCTCAGGTAGTTGTTATTCTGTATCTTGTCCTGAATTTATCATTATTATCTGTGAGAGAGTCAATTTGTTAGAAACTCACTTCTCCTTACTGGCCATAATATATTGTTGAGTGAAAAAATTAAGGTACAAAATAGCATAAATGAAGTGATTTTATAGGTTAGTGAAATCTGGAAGTGTATAAACAACTTTTTAGAGAAGTGACATTACAATGTACTTTTACTGTTTACTTTCTATACATTTGTATCATTTGAATGTTCATGAAGATCATGTATTACCTCTATAATCACAAAAACAATAAAGATATTTCTATTTTGCCAATAGGAAGTGTTGCTCCCAGAATAGGCTCTAATCTTTCATTAAAATTACAATGTATGTTTAAGGAAGGATGCTGCCCCTCCTAAGGGTATATGAATCCTAAGGCATCTGTCTTTAAAGCAAAGTGACAGTTTTAATCCAGGGTGTTTGGATCTTTGTCATTTTGGGTCAATACATGACTTTTCAGGAGTGGGACCTTCCCCGGCCTCCAGAGTAACTCTTTTGTCATGGGTCTACATTGAGGTAGTTTATAGGTTAAACCTTTTGAAATATCTGTTCTCTTTCCTTGGGAGCTCTCCCAGTGTTGCTTTGCTTCTGGTAGAACACTAACCTGGAAGACGTTAGTGTTGGCAGGAAGATGAATCCTTTTCCATGTGCTCTTATAAGAATAATGTCCTTCAGGGCTTCTTATTGGACCTGGACAAAAGTATAAAGTGGGAAAAGTTGTCTTCCAGCCCCCTTTCCCAAACACTGGATGAGAGCTGCTTCCAGAGCCCAGATCCCTGATTTTTCCCACACTGTATTGACAAATTCTGGTCTGTCTTCTTGGCTTCTCCCTGTGTTCTGCAACCTTCCAGACCCCTATGTTCTTCCATACCCCCTCCAGGCCCTATGCTCCTAAGGTGACAGCAAGCTAAAGTGACACAGACCGCAATGCAAATGTACTTGTGGGTGTCACTGGGTACCCAGGTGTTGCTACATGATTTCTCTCATTTTAACATATCTTCATTAAACATAGCCTTACCCCAAAGAAGTGATTCTAATAGTTGGGAATTCAGGCACAAGGCTGACTGGTATGCTATGAGAATGTTCTGGGTAAACAGGCAGGAAGGCAACAGAGTCCTAAAACAATGGTGAAGTTTCAGGGTATAGGGTGAGAGATGTGGAAGATGGAATGAGCTAAGCCTGGCATTAAAAGTTTCTAGGAAGCCTGGGTGACTTCTAATAATTCCCTGCTTGATCTTCCTCATTGACCAGGACTTGTTTTTTATGTAAATCACATAGCTGTAGCCCTTTCCTCTCCACTGGCAGGGAGACAGCTCTAGAATTGATGAGCCCTATAGGCTAAAAATGATCATTCTCCTAGTCTTTCCTTCAGGAAAATAGCAGCTGGGCTGATGGCTACACTGGGTTATTTGTCTGTATAGAGACTTATATAGCAAAATCCTGGAGACTAGTGTGTCATCCGACAGCATTTGCCTTCATCTGACGCCAGACCCTTACTATTACTAGTTCAGAAAATGCCTGAACAGCTCTCCTGACTCCCCTTGAGGAGAACAGAAGATGTTCTGTTTTCTCCCAGTCACCATCACCAAACCCCCTTTGAGCCTCGCAACTCCTGCTTCTCTTGAATTCCTTCACTGTGTCCTTAGCACATCCTTATCATTACATCCACCCCTTCTCCACAGTCCTCTGCATGCCAATGCATCCTTTCCTCATTCTGTATCTTTGCAAAGAGAAGGTATGCTCCACTCTTCACTTCTTGGACAAAACTAACCCCAGGTGCTCTTTGGAAAATTCCCCGGTTTTATTCCTTCTTTTTTTCTGCATCCTCAACCTTTTTGCTTCCCTCATTTTATTTTCCTTGGCTTGAAAGAAGGCTCAGGGATTACCCTGTGCAAATAAAATAGATGACTTTCCTGAAAACACTTTCCCTTGTTAGGGGGAACAGGAAGAATGGCTTTCTCCCTAAAGCTGCTCTTCTCTCTCCATCCTTTTCTTCCCTGACAAATTGCTTAAAAGACTGGCCTACATTTCCTGCCTCTGCTGCTTTTCCACCTACTCGACTCAACCCACTGCAGGGTGGCTTCCGCCTTCACCACTCCACTGGAACTGCTCTTTTAAAAGTTACCAATGGCTGCATGCATGTTCAAACTAGTGGCCTCTTTTTTAGCCTTTGGTTTAATTAAGGAAGGCTTCCTAGGTACATTGATGTTCTCACTCACTGGTCAAATACAAAAGGCCTAGTCTCTGTTTCTGAGGAAGAAATGAGAACTCGTGATGACGAAGCTTATTCCTGGAATGGCATCATGGTATGGGGGTGGTGGGGGTAGGGAGGAGCTGTGGGCTTGCTTTCTTTTCTGTGTTTAAAAATAAACTAGGCATTCATTCTTTCATTGATTTATTTGACAGATACTTTTGTGTATCTGCCACATGGCAATATCGCTACCCTCAACTCTCTGGAATGTGGTGAGGCTCCTTTCTGTTCCTGTAAGGACCAAGAGACAGGTAGACCCACAGAATGTCTTTGTATTTAAGCTACCAGTGGCAGGCCCTGTGTAGGTTAAGCAGTCAGTTGCATACCAGCTTGCCACTCGTCCAGAGCAATGCTCACTTACCTGAGGATGAATTTTAAAAGCTTCACTCTAAGATACAAAATTATCCACATTGCATCATTTTAAAAATACCACTAGGATGAAGTGAGAGGAATGATCTGAGTGTAATTTATTTGAAAACTCGGTTCTGTCGGAGGGAATTTAAGTTAATGTTAATAACAGAGCCTCCTGAAAAGAGGTCAAGGGGGTAACGTCGCTTTAAAAAATTCTGTTTCATAATCCTGTTCATTTAGAAGGAGGAGGAGTTCAGTTTGTCTGAAGGAGGCAAGGGGGAGCCACGGCCTCAGGTCCTTGCTTTGAACTTCTGAGCTTCTTAGCAAAGGGAATCAATATTCAGAAAGATTTCACTACAAGTTGCAAGAACTTGGACTCTTCGTTCAATGTGATTATTTCCTACCCTCTAGCTGTCCATAAGAGAATCTCTTAAACACGCTCTTCAGGCCTGATCAAAACATTAGCCAAGCCTTATGATGTTTGGACATGCTAGGCAACACAGGAGTCATTAATCAGGGGGTTACTGACAGATGTTAAGTACAAGCATCTGTATGTTAAGATTTTTCTTTTACTGATTAACACATAACGGGGCCTGAGGCCTGGAAAAAGGGATAAAATACATTTGGAGATGTGCAGTGCAGGCAGATTTGACCCAGATTCAGGAACCAGAAGATAAAATGCAAAGTGAGAATCTTGACATTAGTAAGTGTATTTGAACAGTATTAAACATCTTAATTATCCTAATGATCCTGAATGTTTAAAGGATAATTAAGGTTAGCTAAAATAAATAGACCTGCTCGTTCAAGTGCACATGGTGAGCATATTCTTAGAAAATGAAATTATCCATTTTTTTTCCCCAGGTAAGAATTAATTTATAGAAAGAATCCACCAGCAGAAAATTGTTTTTAATACTCCTATTTAAGTAGGTACCAATTCCTTAGAAATTTTCTCAGTAACCAGGAAGAAAGTTCCTATATTATTATACCAGTGTAATAGACCAACATGTTAGTCACTTAAGTCTAGAGGAAATGAATTTATTACAGTGTAATCTATGCTATTAAGTACTCGGGGGATCACCATTAAGCTATAAATCAATGTTGCTGTTGATTCAGGGAAAAAAAAAACAGCAACGAGTCTTCACAGGTTTTTCTCACAGACCCACAAGAATCTAGAAAAAAATGAGAAAATCCTCAACCTTGGGGTTTAATGTGCATGCAATATGACTGCTATACAAGGAAGAATAAAAGTTCCTTCAAGGTAGGTATATTTTAACTCCAATTACATGCAGTAGTTTCCCTTAATCTGTGGGGGATACATTCCAAGGCCACCAGTGAATGTCTGATACCACGGCTAGTACTGAATCCTATATATACTGTTTTTTTTTTTTTTCTTTTCTGACACATACATCCCTATTGATAAAGTTTAGTTTATAAATTAGGTACAGTAAGAGATAACAACAAGAGGTAATAATAAAATATCATATAAATCAATGATAACATTATGCAGCATCACTGCTTTTTTGCTTTGGGGCTATTACTAGGTAAAATAAGTGCCACTTGAACACAAGCACTACAGTATCACTACAGTTGATCTGATCACTGAGATGACTACTAAGTGACTAACAATTAGGCAACATGGATATGCTGGACAGAGGGAGGATTCATGTCCTGGACATGGTGGAGCAGGGCTGCCTGAGATTTCATAATGCTTCTCAGAAAAGTGTCCAATTTAGGCTGAGTGCAGTGGCTCATGCTTGTAAGCCCAGCACTTTGGGAGGCCGAGGCAGGCGGGTCACCTGAGGTCAGAAGTTTGAGACCAGCCTGGCCAACATGGCGAAACCCTGTCTCTACTAAAAATACAAAATTGGCTGAGTGTGGTGGTGTCCGCCTGTAATCCCAGCTACTTGGGAGTCTGAGGCAGGAGAATCACTTCAACCAGGGAGGCATAGGTTGCAGTGAGCCGAGATGGCCCCATTGCACTCCAGCCTGGGCAAAAATAGCGAAACTCTGTCTCAAGAAAAAAAAAAAGTGTCCAATTTAAAACTTATGAATTGTTTATTTTTGGAATTTTCTACTTAATGTTTTTGGACCACAAGTTGACTGTAGGTAACTGATACCATGGCTAATGGGGGAGGCCATATATACGGATTTGTAAGAATCTATTGTATAACTGTATACAAGGACAAAATGTTTTTTAATGTGCTTAAGAGGTTCGCAATGAAGAAATGACAAAACCCTTTACAGAACTCAAGCTCCAAAATAAAATAATGGTCAAAATACTGTATTTGTAGCAAAACTTTGTCAAAAATGTGGAATGGAGCAAGGTTATTATTTAGTACTTAACCTTGTATAATTGGGATAGAGAAAGGATCACAGGTACCAGTAGATGTGTGATTGCATGTACTTCACTGAATTGCTTAATTGGCTTCATGAAATTAAGGCACATGGTTCATAAAGAATAATGGTTAAGAATTATTGAGAGCTTAGTGAGTTTCAGACAGTCTTCTACATGTATCACCTCATTTAAGCCCCACAACAACTTTATGCTAAGATTAAGTACTATTATCCCCACTTTACATTATTGTCCTCATTTTACATAAGAGGTAACTAAAGTTTATAAAAGACATCCAGGTTTACACACAGTTAGCAAGGGGTGGAGCTAAGATTCAAACCCACGCAGTCTGATTTTGTGTTCATAATCACTACATAGGGGGCTGCTGCTCTTCCCACTCTACCGAAGGGAATGTTATAGATCAATTCAGACCAAGTCCATCCTACTCCCCCATATCTGTATTGTGGAGATGGCGAACCGTAAAGTTCTACTTGGTATCACTTGTCACCATTGTGATTGTACTGTGAGTAGTGAGATTTTTGGGGTTAATGTCTGTCTCTCACATTAGACTGGAAGTTTCTCAGAGTGGAAATCAATAACCCAAGGACTGTGACTTCTGCCAGGATAAGAACTCATCATGTTCAAATATAAGAAGGGTATCCTAAGTCTTTATTTATTGCCAAAATAAATACACAAATAAATAAGTAAAGAAAAGAAACCAGCTCATATGTGCTTGGGTCCTGCCCTTTTGCACATCAGATTAGGGATTGGTATGTCAGGGTACTTCAAGGGCTTTAGGGAGTAAGGAGATGGAGGTGGCTTGGTCTTCATGTCAGAAGGGCGTAGCAGGTATGGGGGTTCTGAGGACAGGGAAGTGCTTGCCAAATGTGTTTCTGTCCCTGGGCTGTGCTAATCCCTGTTGTCTGGAAGGACAACCTGATTCCAAGTCTCTGTTGAAGCTGGCAGCCAAGCCCCAAGTTCAAATGGATTCTAAGATGTCCCTGCTCACTGCACAGGCTTCAAGGTTAATGGGCAGATGGGAGTAGGCAGAAGGGCAAGAGAAATGTGCTTGGAGGGAACAAGAACTGGGAGCAAAGAGCTTTTGATGCAGTCCAGTAGGGAGCTTCTTCCTTTTTCCCACACCATCCCTCAGAACCTCCGCCTCCCCCCTCTAGCTCTGACTAGCCCTTTTACCTTTGTTAAAGGGGATCTTTTAGAACCAGTTCATAAGGAGGTGGAAATTCAGCTGCAATTGGAACAATTAGTCTTAGTTGACACCCCTGCTCATCTTTGGGCACTTAGAGAAAAGAGATAAAATGGTGAGCCCTAAGTTTTAAATCTTTTTATGCAATCAGGCTGCTTTTTTAAAAAAAAGAAGCCATTATTTTTAGGTTTGTCATGTTTGTCTCACCATGATAAAGTGAACCATCTAACTCAAACGGAGGCCAGAGAACGAGCCCAGTGCAGCTGTCAAAAAGGCTTGGGAAAAAGGAGAAAAAATAGTTTTCACGTGCTGTTCCTTCTGTCTGGAATGCTCTTTCCCCACCTCTTGAGATGGCAACTCAATTGTCACTTCTTAAGGGAAGAATTTCTAATTGTGTGCCCCCTCCTTCCTTCAAGGTCAAAGTTTCCTATTATCTGTTTTCTGAGAATGATATAATTGTCCTTGGTATCACCTGTCACGGTTGTGATTTTACTCTTACTGGTGAAATTCTTTGGATTAGTGTCTGTCTCCCACATTTGATTCGAAGTTTCACAAAGGCAGGGACTTCTGTCCTCACCTACAGGATCCTTAGTGTTGATATAATTTCTGGCACACATAACGTGAACAGTAATGATTTGCTGACTAGATGAATGACTCATCAAACAAGATCCAGCATATGAAAGTAGTTTATTTTGTACCATTTCCTCCTTCAACAGAGACACTATAGTACATGAAGGTAGCTCTGGAGTGAGAATAGTTGGGTTCAAATCCCAGTTTTGGCATTTACTAGTTGTTCAACCTTGGCAAAATTACTTCAGGTCTCTGTCTCAGTTTCCTCATCTGTAAAATGGGAAGAAGACCTTTGTCATATCACTGTTGTGAGGACTCAATGAATTAATACACGTGAAACACGTGCTTGGCATACTTAGTACGTTCAATCAATGTGAGCTGTTATTTTATTAAAGTTCTTGCTTCAGACCACACTGAGCAATTGCCTGCAGCTGCTCGTTATACAAATTATGCCTTCTGACACCAGTGGCGGAGATATTGCACTGCGTTTTAATTCATACACCTAGGGTCCAATCCTGATCCCCTGCATTCTCTGTTTCACTCCATTACTTGGTTTGATGTCACTGAGGCCGGCAGTGAAGGGATCCTTTGCTTTTCAAGGAGAAATAAACATAAGAGTGAAGCATAAATCCAGTAACTGCCTAGGCTATCTCGGTTGCAAAGCAGTAAAATGAAATGTGTCTTCTGCGTTGCACTTTGAAGTGACAGGAAAATAATACTCACCAATACTCAGCAGATCACCAGTGAGGGACTCCGGCTTCCACAAGATTCCTCAAAGCCAGCTAGGTGCTTGTGGTTCAGTACATCAGCCACTGTATTAGTCAATGAAGAGTAATTGAGTGAAGCAAGGCATTTCCATTTATTTGGTGCAGAGACCATGCATGAGGTTATAAGACTTTGAAACAAATACGCGATGATTAAGAGGATGTTGTGAGCTCTGATCTGGCCACCAGTGAGCAACTGTGGTGGGTATCCTATCCACAAACCTGAAAATCCTCATCTCCTTGGCCCTTTGTACATTGTTGATGAAAAAGACTCTGTTTTGTTTTCTTATGCTTACGTTGTATCTAGAGATTTTAGGATAAGGATTTGTTTTTCTGCTTCCTCTGGGTGTAGCAGCTTGGACTTTTCTTTGAGGGGAGCCTTATGGCTCTAAACTCAGGTTCTGGAATGAGAGAGCCAGCGTTTGACTTCTAGTGTCATCACTTAGGAGTTCTGTGACCTTGTAATGCCACCTAACCTCTCTGTTTCAATTTTCTCATTGGCAAAATGACCCCAATCCTAAAGGTTGTGAAGATTACATGAATTAGTACATGTAAAGCATTAGCATACCAATTCATATAGAGTAAATGGTCAACCGATTATGATTATTAGTGGTAGTTGTATTTGCTGCTTCTTTTTGATATAACTATATGGCCATCTCTGTGTTAAAAACTTTACATACATTATCTTGTTTAGCTCTCTCAATCTTGCCTTTGAGTTAGGTATTATTCTTATCTCCATTTTACAGATGAGAAAGAGATTAAATTGCTTGTCCAGGGTCATGAAATCAGTGAGTCATAGAGCTTCTGCTCTTTGCCACTACATGGGGAAGAAGAAAGGAGATGTAGAGAAGAGGGAGGGCCGTCAATCAAGTCTCTAGGCAAGATGTTTGTTCTGTGCTCGGGAAAGACTGAGAAAGGAAGTCCAAGGACCCTGGGCAGTGAGCTGCCCCCACCTAAGCAAAGAACGCAGCATGCCACCTGGCTTCCCTAACACTTATACTTATTGTCACCATAGTAATTGGTCCTAATGGCATGGAGCTACCTACCCCCTTTTCTCCCTGACTCCAGAGTGAGGCAAATAAATATCTGTATAGCCCAGTGACTCAAAGAAGGGCCTCTAGATTCATGCTGCTGTGGTTTAATCTGATAACTTTTTGAGTGATCTTGAACATTCAATCAACTCTCTAGGCCAGTAGTTTTCAAAGTGTGGTCTGAGGATCCAAGGAGGTTCATGAAATCCAAACAATTTCTGTAATAACAGTAAGAACTTACTTGCCTGTTTCATTTCTATTCCCTCATGAATGTACAGTGAAGATTTCCAGAGGCCCCATGATGAATGATGATTTCATCACTCTGATGGCTAATGGAATGTGTGCTTGTGTGTTGCTGGGTTTTAAAAACTTCAATTTTAATTTCTAATTTGCAAAGTATTGAGATACATATACATATTACACATAAACAAAAGCTTGTTGGGGTTCTCCAAGATTTTTATAAGTTTAAAGTTGCCTTAACAGCAAGGAGTTTGAGGATTACTGCTCTAGGCTTTAGTTTGTTCTACAGTATAATAACAGTATCAACCTTATAACATTGTTAGAATTAAATAAGATAATGCACATCAAGTTCCTTGCCCATTGCCTGGCATATAGTAGGTGCTCAGTAAATGGTAATAATTTTCAATGCCATTATTGATTTACTTTGTTCTGAGTTTGCTGAGGCTCTGCAGCTAACCTCTTTGGAAACCATAAAGTGGAGTGCATATGATTATTTGTTGATGATCACATTGCTGGGTACAGTGGAAAAAACATGTAAGAGTTTTCAATATGTTTGGAGATACAGGACTTGTGAAACAACATCAAAGCAGGTAAAATGAAATGTAAATTAGATCGAGTAGAGTATAAGTGCAAAACTGAACTGAACAGGACACTTCTGCACTTACATTTTGTAGGAGTTTGGAGAAAAGGGAGACTGAAGCAAGAGATGGATGGCAGACTGACTGGGTGCCACGTGTCCCTGAAATGTCCTAACTGAACCCAATAAGAGTGTGTGCCTTCTCAGGGAGTCTATAGGGCATGTGCCAGGCCCTTAATATCTACACTGAAAATGGCGTGTTCATTTCCAGGAATACTCTGGTGCACTTTAACAAAACAAAAACCAAATTCCTACTTCTGAAATCCTTTTATCAGAAAATGCAGGGATTTGGAGTCAGCTGACCTGTGCCAAATCCCGATTCTGTTACTTCAGTGGCTGTGGGAGCTGGGCATGTCCAGTCAGCATATGGAATCTCGTGATCCTGATGTGACAAATGGGGTGGTACTAATACCAGTCCTGCCTAGACTTGGCCCCCAATGTAAGGGGAACAAACGAGATCGTGTAGGCGATGCCACTTTGCACATTCTGAAGCACTAAATGAATGTGCAATGGTGTCACCACATGGTCTTTTGCCTCTTTTGCCTATTACATCTCTACCCCCATGATGTTCTGAGACTGGTGGCATCTGCTCCAGAGAGGAAGCAGGCCTGGAATAGCCCGGGTATTTACGGAGGAGATTGGCAGAGTGTGAGTTGTGAAACTCAGTGGTCTGCTCCAGATCATCCTGTTGAGTTCCTCACTCTCATGAGCACTAAATTTACTCTCCCCATTTTTTAAAAATAGCTTCGGAAATTTGTTCTATTATGTTTCTCTTCACTTTATGTTGGGGGGAATTTGAGAATACTTCCATACAAAGGGCTGTTCTTTGACTCAGAATGATTCTGTCAGGCATATAGCTCACCTCTCACTTGTCAGGCACACGGCAGGAGAATGACTTTCTCAGAATTAATGGCCTTTTCTAAACCCATTAAAGAAACTAAAGATTAGGGCTGCTGTTCCCAAGCATGAGGATCATTTTATGTGGATTGGCCGCTTCGAATAAGCTAGTGACTAGTAGAAGAGTAGCTGCAGCCCTGCCCTCTGAAGGCTTGTACTCATAATGAGCTCAAATGTGACCTAAGGACAACTAAACCGGTAAGTCTGAGACTTGGTTACCCTGTAGGCTTTGCAGCCTCCTCCTCTTACTCAGTGTGTGACCTTAGGCAGCTCACTGGACCTCTGTGGGATTCAGTTTCTGCATCTGCCATAGAGGGATCATGAGTATCGATCCTCCAGGGCTGACATGAAAATTGAAGAAGGTAGAGTGTCTACAGTGCCGATCTATGTGATTGGCATATAGGCAACACTCTGCAAATGTTAGCTGTTATGACTGTGATGATGCTAGGACCTTGTCACAGTGTAAAGGAAGCCATATCCCCGACCTCTGAGGGCATGTACTCAAAATGAGATAAAATACAGAAAGGCAAGCAATCCAAACGTGGGCAGAAGGGGCAGGGAGGTTGCATTCAGTCCAGGGGGTTCACCGAACCCTCCTTCCCTTCCATCACCTCCTACCCAAATTGTTGACTTTACCATAGAACAAGGCATTATTTTAACTGCCTAGAAACCAGGGCTTCTTTCGTTTTTTTTTTCCCCAAGTGGGGTGAGGGGGAAGGAAAAGAGAGAGGGAAGAAACACCAGCTGGGATGAGAATACGAAGAAAAGACAGGTTTCTTTTTTTCCCATTAAAAAAAAAGAATGGAGTAGTGGGGACAGGGAGAAAAATGTGTTTTGAATGTAGAGGGACTGTTGCAAATAGCACGGGGAGTTTCCCTGAGCCGCACTTCTTCCAATCATCTCAGAGCAGGCAGTGCTCTGGCCCCAGCCAATTATTTATTTACACAAGAGGTACAGATGCCAGAGGCAGGTGTCAAAACAATTAATAACACTCCCGAAATGAATAGTCTCTCCCTAACTCTGCCAGTCCATGTAGGCTGGCTCCTCAGGAGAGAGCTCCCTGAGAAACTGCTCCCAGCCAGAACAATGGTCTGGGTCCACTGTGCAAACATTCAGGACTGATCTGTAGCCACACTCTACCGCCCATTGTGTATGAGGGTGAGGGCTTGCCTTTTCAAGGGACTCACCTTCAGCCCTTCTTGAAATACCTAGTACTTCGACAAAGCTGAATCTTTGCTCAAAAGTCTTTGAGTTTTTCTAGCCAGAGAAATGCAGAGACAGACTGGGGGACTCCAAAGTGGTGAGAACTGCTGTTTCTTGAAGATAAATTTGCAATAAAATAATTCTGCAATTGAAGATTCAAAGGATTTCAAATTTAAATTGAATTAAAATTTTAAAACTTAATTCACTTATTTTTCAAAACAACCTTACAAGGTATACACTACTATTATCCCCATTTCCAGATGAAGAAACTGAGTCACAAAAAGGGTAAGTAATTTGCTCAAGTAAGTAGCAGATCTAGAATTTGAACTCAGGTAGGCCGGCTCCAAGGTAAATGCTCTTAACCATTAAACACTTTGCTTTGCTCCCTCCTGTTCATTCCAGAGACTGGACTTCCTTCTCTTGACTCTATAGTCAAAGGTTGTTATTGTGTCATATAAATATACTTTCTATAACTATGTGTGTTGGTATTTGTTTCTCATTGAGGTCGAGAAGGTCTTGGTGCTTTGAACATCTTCCCACCTATTCTGTGCACAACTGCACACACTCCCAAATATGAAAACATTTTTCTTTTTGATTTTACAAGCTGATATTGTTATTTTCTTTGGAGCTTTTGTGTCTTAGAAATGCAATGTAAACTTAATTACAACTCAAATCAGGGGAGTTGTAGTCAGTTTTAAGGGACTGCTTCACCATTCTAGCTGTGGAGAAATGGGAAGTTATTTCCCAGTGGCTCAAACTAGAATTAATGCACTGAGTTCTCCAGACCACAGACAGAATCTTGAGACATTGGGTAAGCATCTGAATCGTGGAATTTTCAGCCTCCTGGCTAACGCTTCTTTTTTCTTCACCACTTCCCCAAGCCTGCCCAGGAGAAGTCTGTGCCTTGGGAAGAAGGGACTTGAGCTAACTATCAGGTTGGCAATCAGTGAATGCTTGTTGGTGGATTGATTGCTAGAATCTGCTAGAGAAGAACTTTTGAAACCTCAGGAGCAAAAGAGTGTGTGCTCTTGATTCTAGGACCAGATCCAATCTCCTCAAAAAATTGAGACAAAGTCAGAGTTTCCCAGACAAAACCCACATTTGGCAGTCTTCAGAAAGTTTGTATCACCTGCAGGATGGAAAAATCATGGTCCCCAGGGAAGGTAATAGGTACTTGTTTCATGTTTTCGCTTTCATTGCAGATGAAAGCAGCAGCAATAGGAACAGCAGCAACACAGCCTCAGACCAACTGAGCATTTAATTGAACACCTAATGGAGTGACACTTTGTTTCCTAGGCAAATTTGTTTGCTATTAACAGAGAGGTAGTTATCATGGTTAAATTGACTTATTACAACAACGTACTAGGGGAGCTTTTTAATATTTATGTGACAATAATTGATCTCTTACCACTGTCAAGTACTGCTAAAGACTTATCAGCTTGCTGTTTCAGCACCATATGTTGTAGCCAAGATGCACTCCATGTGTCCTTCCTGTGCCTTGGGGAGAGAACATTTGCAGTGGATCAGAATAGAAAATGGTATGGGTTTCAGAAAAGCTCCTTGCTCTCAGCTTTCTCGTCAGTGACCGGGGAATGCAAGTTGTGACTATAAAGTAATGAGACTACCTTCCAAAACCACTCGTGAAATGAAGCCTGGACCTTTAATTGTTCTCTTTCCTAGGTTTGAACCAAGAACTGGTCGACCCAATTAAAGAGAATTCCTCGTAAATTCGCCTTGCATTGCATTCAACTTATTTTAAATAGGCCATTCTGTGAAATCTGAAAACCCGCCCACAATTAAAACGCTAACATCTATACCATTTGGTTTTTCTTAATGAGCCATGTGCTGATTTCACTTGTCTTACTTCAGCAATAACAAGGATTAGCATACACATACCATAAATCTCCCAGGAACCTAAGGAGTGGGCTTTTAGAATTTTTCTTGAGGCAGATTTTCATTTGAACTTTATTTATGGGAGTGAGTGAGCTCCTTGGGGAAAGAGAGTTTAACCATTTCAAACTGTGAGGGTCCCCTTAAGAAAACTGCATCTGGGAATCATAGTGTGGGTCAAGGAGCTGGAAACATTAAGCATCCCACAGTCATATGCATAGGGAGGCTACCTCAATAGCTCTGCCTTCCTGATGAGGTAGGGTTGCAATGACTCTTGGGTCCTCTGGAAGGTCACAGTTTCAGAAGATGTGGTTAAATAAGGCAAGTGTGTTACCACGACCATGATAATATTTATATTTTAGAAGTATCTTGATGTGGTGGGCCTTATGGAACTGACATTCACAAGTCTTCCCCCAAACACACACTGTCTACTAGGTCAATCACATAATAAGCTGTTAATATTTAAAATCTAAACACAACAAAAATTAAAAAAAAAATGGATCTGTCAATCACATTAGAATGCTATTTTCCTGTCATCACTGTGCCACCATCTTTTCTGGGATCGAGAATCTCCTTTTCTGTTCATTTGTTAGTTTGCTTTTTTGCACTGTTGGAGGAGAATGTTTTCAAAGCAAATTAAGAGAAAATTGAAGAAATGGACCTTTAACCCTTCCTCAGAGCTACTGATGAGGGCCTGAGAGAAACTTCTCTTTAAAATCCTCTGGAAATCCAGAAAAGCCATTTGAACATGTTCATTAGTGGCCCTTGGCCAATGATGCCTGTACATTTCTTAGACAACTTTTCAAATATTTGGAAAATTCAATCCAGCCCTAATGCCACTGTGGATTATTTCCTTGGGCTCCTGGATATTTTCTGTGTTTCTTCTTCTTCTGTTTTTTTTTTTTTTTGGATCTGATAATTTTTTGTATTTAAAGGAAATAAACCCTCAAACAAATTACTTATTATCATATATTTTATTATTTTTCTGAGGAGTTTCCTATTCATAATCTGACCTGGTCCTCATGAACACTTCTGGGATTGAAATTGTTAAATTTATTTTGACCATATGAGTAGATATAGTAACATTTAGGGCTGATGCCTTGGCTTTGAGGTGTTTCTAGTTTCAATGAGCAGTTATTAGTCAGTTGAATTTGATGTGACTTTATTTAATCAAATTAATTAATTAATTTTTCAGAGACAGGGACTTGCTCTATCCACCAGGCCAGAGTGCAGTTGTGCAATCATAGCTCATCGTAACCTTGAACTCCTGAGCTCAAGGGATTCTCCTGCCTCAGCCCCCCAACCAGCTAAGACCACAGGTGCATACTACCACATCTGGCTCATTTCGTAAAACGTTTTTGTGTAGATGGGGTCTCACTAAGTTGTCTAGACTGCTCATGAATTTTTGGCAATATTCCCACCTCAGCTTTGCAAAGTTCTGGGATTACAGGCAGGATAGTACCTGGCCCTCAACTTTATTTTAATATTCTATCTCAGTTGCTGCTCATTTTTATCTCATTCCTGACTGATTTCTATCTTCTACCTATGCTGTTAGCCTAACTAATTATCTGGGAAAATTTGTGAAGAAATGACTTTCTCCGGAAAAATGCAAAACCATTCAAAATTTTGCTCATGGGTCCATTTATAGTGTGATCCCAAGGAAGGCCATTCCCTAGCTTTTGAATCTCTTTGTTAGATGGTGGTGTACCTGTTTCTGTCATGATCATCGGGTCTCTGAAGCAAACCGTCTTAGAAAGGAGATGACTTAGACCAGGAATTAGAAAATGTTTGTGTGTAAAGGGCTATATGGATAGTATATTGCAATTACTATCCTTTCCTATAGTAGCATGAAAGCAGCCATAGATGATATTTAAATGATGGGCGTGGTTGTGTTCTGTAAACCAAAGTTCTGTCAACAGGAATTTGAAGGAAAGAAACTTTATCACAGTGAGCAGTTTACATGTTTAAAAGGAAGGTGCTTTCCAGGGAACAAAGGGATGGCTAGGGTTTTATAGAAAAAGTTTCCACTCAGGTTCCCAATAAGTTCTGATTATACAAATGAGATTTGAAACTCGATTAGTTCTGATTGGCAGATGTAGCTGTGTTCTAATTGGTCAATACAGATGACCCTGATTGGCCAAGGCAGGTGAGTGCTGACTGGTCAGCTCAGGTGTGCTTCCATTGGTTGGTTCAGGTGAACTCTGAAAGTCCCAGGTTGAAAAAGGTATGTAAATAGTATGGAGGCAGAAAAATGATTTTGGGACATCAGTACATTTAAAAAAAATTCCTCAGGTGATTCTGATGTACAGCCATGGTAGAGAAGAGCTGGTCTAGAGCAGTGTTTTCTAGCTGCAGGTTTAGCCCAAGAGTTTGGAGCCACAAATTCTTAAAGGTTTCAACATACTCCATGGGAGAAAGCAGATATCCAAAACGGGTTTCTGAATAATTTTTAATAGTGCTTAACTTAGCCGTCTTCAAGAGGCAGTGCACTGTAGGAGAGAGATTAGATGGGAGGATTGGTGTAGACAAAAAAGAAAATATTAATATAATACAAAAACATTCATTTCCTATGACTACATGCCTATGTCTACAAATGCATAAAATGAAATCTGGCAGGCTGCACCTCAAATAGATAGCCATGGTTACCCCCAGGAAACTAGAACTGGAGGGTTGGGGATGGGGTCAAGAAAGATTTGATTTCAGCCCACTGAAATCCTGACTCAGCCACTTATTAGGTATGTTATCTTACTTCTTGGTGCCTCAGTTTCCTCATCAAGGTTATATGTGGGATTTAAATGATTTAAATACATGTTAAATATTCTTAGAGTTGTATCTGGTACATAGTAAATGCTCAGTAAATGTCATTATTATTAAGGATAGCTTGGAAAATATTAATATGAAGCATTATATTGGGAGTTATCAACCTTTTTCCTGCCTCCATACCATTCAAGTGGGTAACTAGACTCTTTGAAGATACTGATTATCACCTAGCAGACATACTCATCCCTTCATGAAGAATAACTCTCTAGAGATTCTGATATGCATTCCAAGTCAGTATGATCCTCTGTCTAGATGAATACAATTATGCTTTCATTCATTGTTGAGCAGAAATCAACCTTTTCTCACAAAGATATTGCAGAGTTTGGTTTGTGGAAATAGGAACAAAGTGATGTAATTATGAGGCTTTATACAGAAAAACTCCCTACAACTCACATTGTATTATTTCTCTGACATACAAATAGATCTTCAAAGAAAGGTTAACCGTTTGGAGCACAGCGGCTGACACCTGTAATCCCAGCACTTTGGGAGGCTGAGGCAGCAGGATTGCTTGAGCCCAGGAGTTTGAGACCAGCCTGGGCAAAGTATCAAGACCTTGTCTTTACTAAAAATAAAAAAATAACAAAAAAGAAAGATTAACTGTATGCCACCAGAAGGAATATTGAACCACAGCATGACCTCTTATTTACAACATGTGGTAGTATGTAAAATACTCTGAATCCCCAAGTCCAAGCACTATGAGTTATATGGTATCTGTCACGGATCATTAAAAAAATGAAAAATGAACAGTCTTATCATCTTTCACTTTCTTTTTATAGGTATTATAGTTACCTTCTAAATTATGACCTATTTATATGAATATCAAAATGAGTTTGTAATTTTGAATGGTGAGGGAAACCAGGAATTTATTTGGTATAAATGAAAACATGTCGGCCGGGCGCTGTGGCTCACGCCTGTAATCCCAGCACTTTGGGAGGCCGAGGCGGGCGGATCACGAGGTCAGGAAATCGAAAACATCCTGGCTAACATGGTGAAACCCCGTCTCTACTGAAAATACAAAAAAAACTAGTTGGGCTTGGTGGCGGGTTCCTGTAGTTCCGGCTACTCGGGAGACTGAGGCAGGAGAATGGCGTAAACCCGGGAGGCGGAGCTTGCAGTGAGCTGAGATGGCGCCACTGCACTCCAGCCTGGGCGACAGAGTGAGACTCCGTAAAAAAAAAAAAAAGAAAACATGTGTGAGAGGAAAAATTGGTTTAAAATGACCTGTTAAACATACAATTTAAAATGATCTGTACAATAATGTGGTGAAGTGAGAGAGGGTGTAGATTTGGGGGTGTGATCAACAAGGTAGTAGCTTTACCAGAGAATTCAGAGGAAAGAGTAAGAGTCCATGCGTTTTAGTAAAAGCACACTCACGTGAAACGTGGCTTCTGGTTCCATCTATCACTGACTTTGGATTCATCAGTTAACCTCTCTGGGCCTCATTTTTCTCCTCCATAATTTGACAAGGCTGGGCTCAGTGAGTTCAAAGGTCTCTTTGGCTTGAATATTCTATTAATTAATTGTTAATAGCAGTGTCCATAGCCATGGAGTTCCGCCTGGGGCCTTCCTTTGAGGCAATCACCTATGGTATTTGAAGGAGAAAAAATGTTCTCTGATTAACCCTCACCCGTACGTGGAGCCAAATTATATTTTGAATATGTCGGTTTTAATTGAAATGTCATCTGTAGATTGACTGCTAAACAAAGGCGTTTTGACACATCTCTGCATTAGCTGGTAATGGTAAACTTTGGGAATGTTTTCTAATATGACAGTACATTGGGCTTCTTTTTTCGGAATTAACTTCACCAGAATGGCTCTATCAGGTGTCAGAGAAGATGCCTGAAGGTGACTGAAGCTCTTGCATCAAGTCTACTTGTTTGTGAAACAGTCTCCAGGGAACCCATACCCTCGCTCCCTTCTTCACTTCCTTTGAACCTCCTGCTATTGCTGTTACTGTTTTTCTAAAAAAAAAAAAAACAAAACAGTGATTCGGATATGGGTTCTTCTTGCTGGACGGTGATGACTGAGAGAAGGCATGGGGCATCTAACTGGGACGACTTCCTTCTTCACACTCCGTGTTGTGAATCTGCTTTTTTACCCAATGTCTCTCCATTGTGGTGGTGACTCCAGCTAAAATGGATTGAGCTAAAATATGAGCATTGTGCTGATTTGGTAGCATTCTTCATTGAGGTCTCTGTTTTTCTTCCTAAGGATATAAATCTGAACCAGCTTTAACCAAGTGTTTGCTTTGCTTCAGTCAAAGCTTAAAAAAAACCCATCTAATTCTGTGAATTGCAAAAGTAAGGTTCATGAGAAGCCAGCAAAATTGTGACCACTAGTTTAGCGAAGAACAAAAGTAACAACTATCACTTTCCATTTATAGCATATCTGTATCATCATTTTATTATGCTTTTTGGACCAATTGTATAAACAGGCTATGATGCCTCCATTTTATTAGAATATCAGTAAGTTCAGTGACTTGCCCAAGTCCTGTTAGTTAATGACTGAGCTGAGACTCCAATCCTAGCCTTTGGGCTGTAAGCCTACTGATTGATAAGAGTGGCTCCAGCCCTGCTCCTTTATACTTTTTCTAGAATATTGTGGTTGGGAACAGGGTGGTGAGCATGGCCTACCTAGGTTTAGGCCACAAGGAGGTGCGTTGTGGAGAATCCAAAAACAATAATAAAACCTATTCTAAGTGATGCTGCTTTTTTTTTTTTTTTTTTTTTTTTTAAATCATCACTATGCCTCAGTAATTCTAAACAATTTCAGTAATAAAATAATTCTCCCTATTCGGACAAACCACTCTCATCACTCCTTCCTGAAAGGTAAGACTCCTCAGGTTTTCCATCCAATGACATTTTCTGGCCTCCTCCTCACCTCACCCTCAAATGAAGCCAGAGATGCTGCATAAGGCCAGAAGGAAAGACAGGAAACAAGCCAGCAGGCTTTGGACTCAAAAAGCCCCTCCTCAGTAGGGTATTGAATCAATTAGCAAGTGCTTATTGAACACCGATTCCATGCTCAGCACTGGGCCAAGAGCTTGAGGGGGAAAGAGCAGTCAAGCATGGTCTCTGCTTCAAGGAGCACACAGTTACCTTGATGAGATAAGACCTAGGGGAAGCAGCTATACTTCACACTTGGCACAGCAAATAATTAAGAATGTGATAGGGCAGATTATACACTGACTTTATTCCTCCAGGGATGGATCTTGATTTGGAATCATAATTTCTCCATCATTCTCTAGCTCTATCTTCTTGAGCAAGTATCCTAGCCTCTCCATGTCTCTGTTTCCTCATCTGCAAAAATTGGTGGTGATAACAGTACTATAATACTAGCATTATTATTCCTTGAGGATTAATCGAGAGAGGAAATGTTCAGTAGATTTTAGCTATTATTCATTCATCGACCTTTCAGTGAGTGTCTACTGTTTGCCACAGCACTGTGCTAGTTGTAAATATGGCCAACACCCAAAGAGCTTCTGTGATTCATTCATTGTCACCTAGAGTTTCAAGGCTATATAGTGTAATGGCTTAGAGCACAGGCTGTGTCTGACATCATATCATCTGGGGTTAAATGCAGCCTCTGTCATCTTCTGCTCATGTGATTTTGCGTGAGTTCCTTAATCTCTGTGTGCTTCATTTCTCTCATCTGCAAAACAGCAATCATAATAGTACATATCTCATAGAATTGTTGTGAAGATTAAAAGAATTAATAGATACTAAGTACTTAGAATACTATCTGGAACATAGCAAGCATAAATTTTAGCAATTACCATTACTACTGTTTGCTCCCTCACCAGAACTAATAACATTAATTTGGAGGTTGGTAAGAGGTTCCTAAATCAGTTAGAGAAATGGTTGAAACTTAGGTGATATTAACCTTTTGGGTGCACTCTGCTTATGCCAATAGCATGATTATCCAGAATGGGGCATTCTGCTGAGCTTAATTTTCTAGTTAATTAACCAGGAGTTGACTAGAACACCCTATTTATTTCATTCCTTTTGTTTGGAAATCATTCTGAAGTGTTCCTAGCTTCTTATCCACTTTAGTAAATAGGGTTTAGTGGCTGTCCCTCCAAGTCTGCAGTGGAGGCAAAGGATCTATCCAAGGTTCTGGGTTTGATTTTAGCTAGTCCAATTCGGACTGCAGGGAGCATCATGGCCCCTGATGCCAGCAGAATCCTTGGGGTTTCTAGTTTTCTGTTTAGGCTTCACCAAGGACTACTTTTCATGGTTTTAGTAACCTACAGTGCCAGGAAAAAGTCAATGACTTTATAATTTTTTATGTCCCTAAAGGAGGAACTCAGTTGAAGGTTATTCTGACTATTTCTAAAAGCAAAGGCTATGTAGCTATGTGTCGTTTGTATGGGGCATAAAATGACTTTTTGGAAAATGTTGAGTCTTGGGCAGCAGTAGAGAGAACATTCCGTCCAGACAATGGATACCTCGCAAGAAGTTCAGAATGGTCCTTTTGCTTCCCATATCTGTCCTACCAGCCTTAGCAACCTGCACACGGCCTGTAAGTCCCACCAGTAGAATTACCCTCCAGAGAAACCCTGTCCAATACAAACTACTGTGGTCGTGGAAATATCCTATATTTGTACTATATGGTAGCCACTGGGCACATATGACTTTTGAGCACTTAAAAACCGAAATTTTTAACTATATTTAATTTCTCTTAATTTAAATTAAAATAACCACTGGTGTCATTTAGTGGCTACTGTATCAGGTGCTTTAGGTAAATGTTTAGGCCAGGTACAGTGGCTCATGCATATAATCCGAATACTTTGGGAAGCTAAGGTGGGAGAACCGCTTGAAGCCGGAATTTTGAGACCATTCTGGGCAACATAGTGAGATCCCATCTCTACAAAAAATAAGAAAAGTAGTTGGGCCATGGTGGTGTGGACCCATAGTCCTGGCTACTTGGGAGTCTGAGACAGAAGGATCGCTTAAGCCTAGGAGTTTGAGGCCGCAGTGACCTAAGATTGCTCTACTCTGGGTGACAGAGCAAGACTGTGTCTCAGAAAAAAAAAAAAAAAAGGTATGTTTACTCTTTTTTCCCCCTAAGGATATTGAAGGTCCCCGTTCCAGGAATGATCCCTGGGGGAAAAAGCATTACTTTATTTTCCTCTGTTTATAACTGTGTGGTGTACACATTTGTTTATTTGTCTTTATAAGAGGACCAAACATGAGATGGGCTTAAACTATTGAGAAATCAGGGTGATGAGTGTTTAAATGGAGAAGAGAATCCAGGCTTGGAGAACTCACAAAGAGGACAGGCAGGAGTGTACCATTAAAGGGGCAGAGTGGGAGCTTCATATTAGGTGCTAAAAAGGACATGGCAAGAGCAGAATCAAATTTGTCCTAATTTCTGCTGTTTAGGGCTGATACAGATTTAAGGAGACAGAATGGGAGTGGAGATGAGGACTTGGGAAGTGAGCTTGGAGTCATGACTACCTCCTCAATGAAATAGCTTCCTTTCCTCACCCTGGCCTGTGTATAGGGGGCTTGTGTGGAGAAGACTAGTCCTGTAGTAGAAAGGTCAAGACTGTGTCCCAAAATGCCAACTTTGGTGAGTTGCAGGCAAAGGGACTGAAGGAAAGAGGGCAGAGGATGGCTTTGTAAAAGATTCATTTCCTTGAGAGACTTTCACTAACCTGCCCATGGAGGTGAGATCCAGCATCTTCTCTTCAGTGGATGTCCTTAGTACTTAGATGAAATGCCAATCAGGAAACAACTGCTTCTCTCTGGGATCCCTGAGGCTTCTGCTGGCCAGACTGCTCACGGACAAGCCAGCCTGTTCAGCAAAGAAACAACTGAATGATTTCCTTATTATTCAGAAGTGTGGTGCATCGGACATACAGCAGCTACTCATGGTGAAACAATTGCTGTTTCAAATGTACTTGAAACCGAATGAACTGCTGCAGACAGCATTAGCAGTGCCCAGACTCTTGGATGGGGCTTGTTTTACTGGAGATCATCAGTTTTTAGTGGCTTAATTTTTCTCTCATCCGGTTTAAGTGTTTGACATTAAATAAGTTTTATGCTTTCAAGATTTACCCTGGAAAAGATCAACAACCCCACGGTGAAAGTTAATAGTCAGTGTCGAGCACTAATCACATTCCTGAAGGGGGGTAAGCACCAGGGTATTGGGAATCTGGAGCTTGTGAAAGGCAGTTTCCTCCTTGTCAGAACCAAGTGTTGAATGTTGAATGAAGGACAGGGAAGTGTTTGGACTATTTGTGAAGGAGAGAGCAGGGTTCCATGGGTTAGGACACTCATCAGGGCACTCAGGGCTGCCAGATGCTTTCCTACTGAGAGGCCTTAGAGTTTACCTTTAAAGCACATCTGCCCAGCGACATTCACACACTAAAGGTGCTGGGAGGAAGGCTTACTTAGAGAACCAGCTGGGGATGTAGAGGACTTTATTGAGACCTAAATTTGAACATAGGCATGGACAAATATCCGACATAGGTTATAGAATGTTTGAAATTAGGCCTATTCTGGAAATTTTCAGAGTCATGATGGATTCTGCTGTAGATTACACTCTCCTGCCAAAAAGGAAATTCTATTTTGCAAGCCACCTGTTCTGTTTTGTTGTGAAGGGTGAGGGAGGAGCTACCACCCCTCTGCTTCTTCCATGTAATTGGTAAGAACAAGGCAGAACCAACAGGCAATCTTCCATCTAAGATCTGTAGGGCACAGATCAATGTTACAAATGGGGACATCTGGTCTGTGGCCTACTCACCCACTGCCCTCTCATATTCCTACCCTTGACTCTCTTCTCCTATCCCTGGCTCTCTTTCCACACTACAAGAAGGTTCAAGCACGTGGACATGCCAGCCTACATGTCCAAGCTCTATCTAGCACTCTAATGTCCAAAACAACTGGCCATTGGTCACCCAACAGGCTAGGACTTGTACACCTGTGGCACTGCATACCCTTAGAGGGATAACTCCCAGCAGGAGTCCTGCACAACCACCCTCCCATCAGTAGTCTTCATGCTGTTTGAGCAGAAAATTCTGGGGTTCATTTACCTAAATTTTGTTCTAGAAGCTGAGGATCTGAACTCAAAATGTGCATGTCCCTGTGGCCCCATGGCCCACTCTGTGGGGAGAGTTGCAACCATAGGAGAGTCAAAGCAGGGCCCTTCAAAATGTGGGCCTCAGGGCAGTGCCTCTTGCCTGGGTTAACCTGACACCAGTATATACAATTAAAAAATGTGGCGTTCCACTGGCCATCTTTGGTCAGAAACTCCAACAGTCAGTGATGAAGTGCTGTGAAAATAACTTCAGCAAGCTGATAAAGGGGTGTATACCAAGGACCAGCTGAAGTGATGACCATCCACTCCTGCTGCTTAGCATGCAGCTATTCCTGTGCAGCTGAGCACTGTGAGGACGAGACTCTAGAGCTTATAGTAGTTAGCTGGGTGTAAGCAGCTTAAATGCAGTGAGGCATGAATAGGCCTTAATAGCCATAGGTTTCAGGTGTTGATGCATGAGAAAGTACTAGAATCACAGTATAAAGTTGTGTCCCACTATGGGGTTTGCTTCATGGAGCTCTCCTGGGTACCATTCCTAGTAACAGAGCAATTATTGGCATTACCGGTGGGAGGAGGTATCCGAGGAGTTGACATTTTGCCCTTGTCATTTTGAGGTAGCAGCCTCCAAAGAGCTGTATGTCTGCACAGCCTGGGGGCCCTTCTGGCTGTGCTGGTCATTGGTGAACTGGAGAGCTCAGGAGCCACATTATCCATGCTCCCATCCACTCCTGTGTCCTGCTTGTACATTGTGCCGTCTTGAGGCAGCCAGACAGCTTCTCTGCCCTAGGTGTTCTCCTGAGAAAAACCCATGGACATTTCATTAGATAATATCACTGATAAGAGTGGCTGCCATACAGTGGTTTTTATTTGCCAGACTGTGCTAAGTGATTGACATGCGACTTACTGAATTCTCACATCAGCACTGTGAAAATTTGTTCTCATCCCCATTTCCTGAATGAGCAAATTGAGGTTGAAAGAGGTTAAGTAATTTGCTCTAAGTGACAGGTAGTAAGTGACAGAGACAATATACAAACTCAGATCTGCTTGACTTGAAGGCCTAAGTCCTTAACTGGAACCCTAACCTCCCGGCTATTCTCTCCCCTATCCAGGCCTGGTGTCTCTGCATAGAATTAATAATGAACTTCTCCCCACTTGTTACTTAGGGTTCACGCTAAACGTACCCATGTAGTCAATTCTTACTGCATGCACAGTCCACTATGCTGCGGTGGAAGCTCAGAGAGTAAGGCAGGGATGTGAAGGCACGCACAGCAGACAGTGGCCAGAGCTGAGTGAGTTAAATTAGGTAAAGGACAACCTCAACCTCATCACACTTCTGTCTCCTTGACAGGGCAAAGAATTAAGCTAACCTTTACCCTCTGTGCTTGGCAAAATCCTTTTTCTGTCTCCTATACCATCCCTGCCTCGCAGAGGACCAGAGTAGTTTTAGCCAGGGCCTACCTGAATAGAAGGGAAGAATGCTGTTGACAGTCTAGGTAGAAGCTGGATTTCAGTCCCAGCTCTGTCGCTTACTAGCTCTGTGACCTTGAGAAATTTACTTAATCTCTTTATGCTTCAGTTTCCACATATGTCAAATGGAGATCATAATGGTATCCATCTCATGGGGTTGTTGTGAGTATCAAATGAAATATGCATGTGACAATGGGTCTGGCATATAGTAGGCACTCAAAATTTGTTGGCTATTACTAATATTAGCTCTGTTTAGAAACTTGATGACATCCAAGCAACCATCGGAAATGCTTATCTCAAAGCCCTTTCCAAAAGCAAGAATACACCCAATATTCATAGAATTTAGTTCATCTACTTTTGAAGATACACAGATACACACACACACACACACACAGACTCACACTGTGTCACTGAATTTTAATCACACACACAGATTCACACTGTATTACTTAATTTTAATCAAAGGCTGTACAATTTGAAAGCTCTGAGTTTTACTGTAACATGCAAAGTTATAAAAGGGAGAGGAAATGTATGACTTAAGTATGAATACTGGGTACGCACATGGTAAATGGTCTTTTTTCCTTTTTTCTTTTTTTTGATGGAGTCTGGCTCTGTTGCCCAGGCTGGAGTGCAGTGGCATGATCTCAGCTCACTGCAGCCTCTGCATCCTGGGTTCAAGTGATTCTCCTGCCTCAGCCTCCCGAGTAGCTAGGATTACAGAAGTGCACCACCATGCCTGGCTAATTTTGTAGTTTTGGTAGAGGTGGGGTTTCTCCATGTTGGTCAGGTTGGTCTTGAGCTCCTGACCTCAGGTGATCGCCCGCCTTGGCCTCCCAAAGAGCTGGGATTACAGGTGAGAGCCACAGTGCCTGGCCAAACAGTTTTTTTTTTTTTCCCATAAGTATAAAGGATATTTGCTTTTTTTAAACGAAGAAAATACAATTTTTGAAAATAATAGACTATTATTTGAAACTATAGTTTAATTCTAAAATGCTTCTCTTGGCTGGGTGCGCTGGCTCACACCTTGTAATCCCAACAATTTGGGAAGCTGAGGTGGGAGGATCACTTGAGCTCAGGAGTTTGAGACCAGCCTGAGCAACATAGTGAAACCTCCTCTCTACAAAAAAATACAAAAGAAACTAGCTGGGAGCTATGGTGAATGCCTGTGGTCCCAGTTACTCTGGAGGTTGAGTCAGGAGGATTGTTTTAGCTCCAGAGTTCAAGGCTGCAGTGAGCCGAGATGGTACAAAGTGAGACCCTGTCTCAAATAAATAAATAAATAAATAAATAAAAAGGTTCTCAGTTACCAACTCAACAAGGTCTGGGGATAGGGCCTGGATCCTAAATTGCATTTAAGTGAAGGATGGATAGTCTGGATCTACTGTCCAAGCTGAGTAGAGTAATGAACTCATTCATTCATTAGAGACTTCAATATATTTCTTTGGTCAGCACTAATTGCTTATCTGACCTAAGCTCTCCTGCTTTCACTGCAGTCATTAGTATTGTCAGGGAGCAAGTACATTTTTTGAGTTTCCACAAGAATGAGTGATTTTTCAATCTTTCATCAGGTGCCAACTCTTATTCAATAGGTTCATTTGCAGAATCTATCCAATGATAGTGCTAACAAACTGAGACAGTATTTACTACATGCCAAGCACTGTCTAAGAAGCAGTTTGCATCCATTAACACAATGACTTTTCATAGGAACCCATTTAGTTTTTCAGAAGAAGAAACTGAGGCCATAAGTAAAATAAATTGCTCAAGGCCACACAGGTGATAATGAGGTGACATTCAAACACAGGTATTCTGGTTCCATAGTTTGTGCTCCTAAAATACTACACTATTTTGCCTCCAGAAGGCTAAAGAGGATTTTGCTAAATTCCTGATTAGTTAGACTTGCCTGCAGTCAAACGCATTATTATAGCTTGAGCTTTCAGGAAGTTTGGACTGTGTTTTTCAGCATTCTCTCCGCCCCAGAGCCTCACCCGCGTATTTGAAAGTGAGAGCCCTATAATTTGGTGGTTAATTTCAGGAGCCCAAGCAGTTTGGGAGATGAGATTTTGAAGGGGAGAATAAACAGCACCCTCTTCCCTACCCAAGCTCTGAAGCAATTCAACTGTAGTACAGATAAAGAGTAAAAACAGTATAAAGTACAAAACATTGCCTTTATCCCACGTAAAGTCTGGCTTGGAGGAGATAGCTTAGTGTGAAATAGTTCCTAGTTAATAGAAGCTATTATTTCTCATGCTTGTTCCTACCCCTGTGCTCCCTGGAAGCCCCACTCCTCTGCCAAATTGAAAGCCTACACCTTGTCTAAAGTGAATTCATACAAGTAAATCAGCTGGCCTCATGCCTTTCTTTCCCTTTCTAACGTATATTGACTTTTTCCTGGACTCTTAATTTTCTGTACCAGACAATGTTGTATGATTTCATAATAAATGCTATGTAGCATTCCATGGTCGTTTTGTGCTTGTCTGTCCAACTAGAATATATCTTTATGGACAGGACGCCTCTCTCATATGTCATTAAAATAAGATGAGGTGTTTGAATGCACATAGCATAATGTCATGTGCATAGCAGGAGCTCAGAAATACTTTTTCTCTTATTCATCCTCTCCTTTCTGTTTTTCTCTCCCTTTAATTATCTTTTTGTTCTTTCTCCTTCATATCCACTAAAGCACTTACTGTAGTGCTGAAGTCCCAAGAAGTACTAAATAAATACATGTGAACATAGTTTACTATATTTTACTGTCCAGAACCCCCCCTTTTTTTCCTGAGAATGTGAGGTTCCTTTTTGTAAAATGCCTGATGTTAAGTTTATTCAAAATGATTCCTTTCTTCCCTCATTAACTCTGAGGAGAGAAATAAGCAATAGCCAAGTTAGAGGCATGTGTTGGATTCAGTTGGACCCTAATAATATGTCTAGCATCCTCATTAGGTTTCCTCTGAATATCCTTGAGTGAATGCTGGACTGTAAATTATGCCAAGATAAGCACTGTGTAGTGTTCTATGCTGTATTCCCAGTACCAAAATGTGGAAACAATACAAATGTCGATCAACTGATAAATAGTTGACCAACAAAAAGTGGTATATCCATACAATGGAATATTATTCAGTCATAAAAATGTATGAAGTATTGATTCACGAGACATTATATTTGAACCTTGAAAATTTTATGTAAATTATAAGCAATCCAACAAAAAATGCCACTTATTATATGATCCCATTTATATGAAATGTCCAGAATAGGCAAATCTATATAGACAGAAAGTAGAATCATATTTTTTTTTAGGGCCAGGGTGGGGATGAGGACATGGGGAATGGTACTGATACCTAATGTGTGCAGGATTTCTTTCTTTAAATTTTACTTTAATTATCCCAAAACCCAAATCCTTAAGTATTATTATTCCCATTTTCCAATTAGGAAATTGAAATAGCAAAGGTTAAATAATGTCCAAAGTTATACAAAGTGTGAGTCTAGGCTGGGATTGTCTCCAGTCAGGGTTTCTTTTTGGGATGATGCAAATGTTCTCAAGTTGACTGTAGACTGGGTGCGGTGGCTCACGCCTGTAATCCCAGCACCTTGGGAAGCTGAGGTGGGCAGATCACTTGAGGTCAGGAGTTTGAGCGCAGCTTGGGCAACATTGTGAAACCCTGTCTCTACTAAAAATACAAAAATTAGCCGGATGTGGTAGTGCCCACCTGCAGTCCCACCTAGTTGGGAGGCTGAGGCATGAGAATTGCTTGAACCCGGGAGGCAGACTTTGCAGTGAGCCAAGATTGCATCACTGCACTCCAGCCTGGGTGACAGGGCAAGACACTGTCTCAATAAATAAATAAATAAATAAATAAATAAATAAATAAATAGAGTTGACTGTAATGGTTGTACATCTCTGCGAATACACTAAAAGCTATTCAATTATATACTTCAAATGATTGAATTTTATTCGTGTGAATTTTATGTCAATAAATGGGTTAGCAAACTAACCCCAAAGTATACGCTTAATAAATATTATTATTACCAGTGAAAAAAGTCAGAAACCCTGGGGATGAGCTTCAAGATTCAGTAATTTTTAAAAGCTTCCAAAGTGATTCTAATATTCAGCTGCAACTAAGAAGCTCTTTGCTAAGTGAATGAATTCCTGAGTTCTATGTAAGCACTGATTGAATAAATCAGTGAATGGATTGATGACAGGGTTGAGCCTTGCTCCTCTTTTTGTTTTTCTCTTTTTGAGGCAGGGTCTCAGGCTGGAGTGCAGTGGTATGATCACTGGTCACTATAGCCTCGATCTCCAGGGCTCAAGTGATCCTCCTACCTCAGCCTCCCTAGTAGCTAGGATTATAGGCACATGCCACTGTGCCCAGCTAATGTTTGTAAATTTTTTCTTTTTTTTTCTTTCTTTCTTTCTTTTTTTTTTTTTTTGTTGAGACAGGGTTTCGCCATGTTGCTCAGACTGATCTCAAACTCCTGGGCTCAAGCAATCCTCCTGCACTGGCCTCCCAAAGTGATGAGATTGCAGGCGTGAGCCACTGCACCCTGCCTTGCCTTGCTTCTTTTGCCTGGCTGGGAAAGTCCAAATATCTGGAACATTGCAGGAGATGTCAATTTGATCTGGAAGCTCAATTGTTTCTCATGTCACAGAATGATGTGCAGGGTGGGGTCCTACCAACACTTCCATGACATGCCTATCTGCACCCTGACTTCTGGGTAGTTCAGCAAGTGGGCTGCACATCCTTAGAGAGCATCCGTCAAGGGATAAGAGCTCTTTTCAAGGAAGGAACTCTGTCAACACAAAGCACAATATTATTGCATTTTTATAAAGCTGTATGAATTTTCACATACCATCTGCCTGTTATTTTTACAAGTTCCTGCCTAAAAGTAGGTTTGCATTTATGCTGTCGGAATTTGAAGGCATAATTGTCATAGTGTTCCTTATAATTATTATTGTATTGTCTTCCCAGTGGCTATTTGTTTTATTATGAGTTTTATTTTTCTCCCAGGAAAACCTCCATGAGTGAATCAAATGCATATAAATGAGGGCACTCAGATGCCATCCATAGAGAGCATAAGGTGGTCAGACTCTCAAAGTTAATGAGCTAACGTATTGCTAATCAACCCAGCTTACAACATAATGTAATAGATATAATTGAAATACTGAATAGAATCAAGCATGTAGCATTTTGAACTATTTCTATTCTGCATTCACTTTCATTAAACAGAAGTTAGAAGTGTGTGTGTGTGGCCTTACTCTTTTGTTAGCCATGCGTAATGTCAGCAAACATATTGGAACAGGTACACTGAACTTTTAATCCAGAGCTCTCCAAGCACACATCACTTATATTGACCAGTTATGATTCTTAGCCCTTAGCGCATGATTAAAAAAAAAAAAAAAATCCCAGGACAGTTGGGCCTTGCACAACCCAATGTACAGCCCAGATACCAAGCAGCTTTCCTGACTCTGGGTTCAGTGTGACCCTTTCTGGAGGAACTGAAAGGCATGGGCAACGTGCTGTACCCCAGCATGAGGCATGGCAGATAGGACTGCTTGCCTTTAAAATGCCAGGCCGAAACTCAGTACCCTGCACAGAACCTGTCATGCCCTGAAATTCTCCTTTCTACAGGGGACTTCTTGCTCTTTTTGGTATGTGGTTTCATTATCTGTTATCCTTTGACATCACTGGTTCTTGGGCCCCTTACTTTACAGTTAGGCCTTCAGTTCGAACACTCCTGAAATCTCACGGGTTCTGTGAGTTTTTATCAATGCATCTTCTTGTAACATTCATGACAAACTTTGCACCTGCTTAGGTTAAAGATGAGACCTGCCAGATATAGTGATCTTACTTAGTTTACCAAAATTGTCACACACAGATGCACACGTGCACACACACACACACACACACACATACATTCTAAACTCAACCCTGTAGAGAAGTATAATATGTTCATATTGGCAACATGGAAAAATCATTTCTAGCAAATCAAAATTTACAGAATCCTGCCCAAAGTACTATATTCTTGATTAATATTAATTAGATGTTAGTGTCCAGTATTATGGAAAATACAAATGCCAAATTCATAGAGAACATCAAGGACAGGTAGTGGGAAGCATAATGAATGCATAGTAGGTGTTCAAAAAATATTTCAATTCATTTCACAGAAAGCAATGATTTAATAATTGCATACAACTGTGGAGACACAAAACAAAATGAAACAAAGCAACAGGCTTCCTCTCAATGGCATGTTTTGATTGGAAGTTCAGAGGAAAATGCAGATTGGAATAATCCTGAAAGACAACTGAGCAACTCTTTTCCAGACTTCAAAAATCTTTGTTAAATCACAAGCATTCCTATACATCAATAACAGACAAACAGAGAGCCAAATCGTGAATGAACTTCCATTCACAATTGCTACAAAGAGAATAAAATCCTAGGAATACAACTTACAAGGGATGTGAAGTACTTCGACTTTGTTTTGAAACTTAAAAGGCCCAGTGAAAGGACAGAAAAGGTCTTAAATAAGTCACTTATGTTACTGAACAAAAATTCTAAGAGAAATAAGTCCCTTGCTTACATGGAGAATAAGGACTGTTAATGAGTTAACAGTCATTTTAAACATTTTCAGTTAACAGTTGGTGAATTTGAGGTCAGACTGGTTCTCTGCTCTCGAACCCTGTTTTCTGTTGTTTAAGATGTTTATCAAGACAATATGTACACAGCTGAACATAGACCCTTATCAAGAGTTTTTGGGCTGGGCGTGGTGGCTCAAGCCTGTAATCCCAGCACTTTGGGAGGCCGAGACGGGCGGATCACGAGGTCAGGAGATCGAGACCATCCTGGCTAACACAGTGAAACCCTGTCTCTACTAAAAAAAAAATACAAAAAACTAGCTGGGCGAGGTGGCGGGCGCCTGTAGTCCCACCTACTCGGGAGGCTGAGGCAGGAGAATTGCGTGAACCCGGGAGGCGGAGCTTGCAGTGAGCTGAGATCTGGCCACTGCACGCCAGCCTAGGCGACAGAGCGAGACTCTGTCTCAAAAAAAAAAAAAAAAACAGTTTTTGATTTTGCCCTTTGCCTTGTGATCTTTGTGACCTACTCCCTGTTCATACACCCCCTCCCCTTTTGAAGTCCTTAATAAAAACCTGCTGATTTTCCTGCTCAGGTGGGCATCATGATCCTACTGATATGTGATGTCACCCCTGGGGGCCCAGCTGTAAAATTCCTCTCTTTATACTCTTTCTCTTTATTTCTCAGCTGGTCGACACTCAGGGAAAATAGAAAGAACCTATGTTGAAATATTGGGGGTGGGTTCCCCTGATACCCCACTTTTCTGCTTTTCCAGGATCATCTTGTGAAGGGCTCAGTCTATCTCTCTCACTACTGGCACTTAGGAGGTTGAGCTCAGGGATGCTGCTAAATATCTTGCAATGCATTTGGTAGCCCTCTAACAACAAAGAATTATGTTAGCCCCAAGTGTCAATAGTTTCATGGTTGAGAAACTCTATGCTTTCACTTCTCAAATTGCTGTCAGAGGATAGTATACACTATTTTGCAGAGTCAGGGCAAACACCTTCATAAAGCATCATGTTTGTTCATAGATCTTGGGACCCCTTTTCAAGCATTAAAGCAAAAATGGATATTATATAGTGTAGAATACAAAATATTTTAAGATACTACTTTTAAAACAATTTTATGGGCACATATACACCATGGAATACTATGCAGCCATAAAAAAGGATGAGTTCATGTCCTTTGTAGGGACATAGATGAAGCTGGAAACCATCATTTTCAGCAAACTATTGCAAGGACAAAAAACCAAACCTCGCATGTTCTCACTTGTAGGTGGGAACTGAACAATGAGAACACTTGGACACAGGAAGGGGAACATCACACACTGGGGCCTGTTGTGGGGTGGGGGGAGGGGGGAGGGATAGCATTAGGAGATGTACCTAATGTAAATGATGAGTTAATGGGTGCAGCACACCAACATGGCACATGTATACATATGTAACAAACCTGCACATTGTGCACATGTACCCAAGAACTTAAAGTATAATTACAAACACAAACAAAAACAAAACCATGCATGGGGCCTGTAGCCCCTTTGTTTTGGACAATGCCACCTATTTGGAATGGCTGTATTTACCTAATGCCTGTACCCCCATTGTGTCTAAGAAGTAACTAACTTGCTTTTGATTTCATAGGCTCATAGGCAGAAGGGACTTGCTTTGTCTCAGATGAGACTTTGGACGGTAAACTTCTGAGTTAATGCTGAAATGAGTTAAGACTTTGAGGGACTGTTGGGAAGGCATGATTGGTTTTGAAATGTGAGGACATGAGACTTGGGAGGGGCCAGGGGTGGAATGATATGGTTTGGATATATTCTCACCTAAATTTCATCTTGAATTCCCACATGTTGTGGGAGGGACCTGGTGGGAGGTAATTGAATCACAGGGGCAGGTCTTTCCCTTGCTGTTCTCATTATAGTGAGTAAGTCTCGTGATATCTGATGGTTATTATAAAGGATGTACAAGCTCTTTGCTTGCTGCCATCCTTGTAAGATGTGACTTGCTCCTCCTTGCCTTCTGCCATGATTGTGAGGCTTCCCCAGCCACATGGAACTGTAAGTCCAATTAAACCTCTTTCTTTTGTAAAAAACAACAACAACAACAACAAAATTTCATAAATTCTATTCACATAGTATTATCATCAGAATTAGAAGTATTATAGTAGGCAGTTAACTTTTTGTATTGTGGTAAAAGACATAGAACATAATATTTATCATTTTAACAATTTTCAAGTGTACAGTTCAGTGGCATTAAGTAAATTCACGTTGTTGTACAATCATCACCACTATGCTTCTCTAGAACTTTCTCATCTTCCCAAGCTGAAACTCCTTACTCATTAAATGCTAACTTCTCATTCGCTCCTCCCCCCAGACCTGGCACCCATCATTCTGTCTCTATGAGTTTGACTATTCTAGGTATTGGATATAAGTGGAATCAGATTATTCCTTCTATGACTGGCATATTTTACTTACAATGATGTCTTCAAGGTTCATCTATGTTCTAGCATGTGTCAGTATTTCCCTCCTTTTAAAAGCTGAAAAATATTCCATTGTATTCGTGTACCACATTTTGTTTATCTGTTCATCTGTTGATGGACACTGGGTTGCTTCTGCATTTTTAGCTATTGTGATTATGGGTATACTAATGTCCACTTGAATCCCTGCTTTCAATTCTCTAGGTTATATCCCCAGAAGGGGAATTGCTTTCTATGTTTTTTTGAGGGACTGCCATACCATTTTCCACAGCAGCTGCATCATTTTACAATCCCACCAGCAATACACAGGAGTTCTAATTTCTCTACAACTTCATCAACACTTCGGTTTTTTTTTGTGGGGGTGGAGAGGTGGGTGGCGGTTGTTGTTATTAATATCCACACTAGCACATGTGAAGTGGTTGTGCATTGTGGTTTTGTTTTGCATATCCTTAATGATTTGTGATGGTGAGCAGCTTTTCATGTGTCTATCTGCCATTTGTATACCTCTTTAAAGAAATGGCTATTCAAGTCTTTTGCCCATTTTAAAATTGGGTTTTTTTTTGTTTGTTTGTTTTTGTGGTTGTTGTATTGTAATGACAAAACTCTTGAAGTACAAGTTTGAATCTGCTCTGCTTTCTGGCTCTGTCTCCAGAACACTAGGGCTCACTCTTTCTTGGAATTCAGCAAAGACCTTGGGATCTTGGCTTTCAGCTCTTGGTCATTTGTTGATGAATTTAGCACTAATAATTTAATGGCTGATGATAGGCTAATACATGACCTAATACATTAAACTTATATGTGTGGTTCCCAGAAAAGATGATGTCTTAACTCAAAGAAATGAGTTCCAGTTGGTGAAACTTCTGCCACATAGGGGAAATTATCTTTGAGTAGAGCAACTTTGTTTCTCACTCCATACCATTTAGGTGGTCCTGCACTCACGAATTTGATTTTACAAATTGCATGTGTCCTTTCCAACTTTTTGCTTCTATATACAATAGAAGAAAAACTAATAACCCCACATTTGTATTGGGTTCATCAGAATGAGCTTGAGGGCATGTTTTTCCTTACTTTAACAACAGATTAAGAGTCCGCTTATAACATGATGCTGTGCTGCTTCTTTTTCTGATTGTTTGAATTCATACATAAAAACTGAGTAGGTCTGAACTGAAAGATTTTGTTTCCACATGTCAGAAACTGAAACTCACCCAAATACGTTGGAATTCTGCGCACGGGCAATCAGAGCTGCCATGTCTTTTTAATGGAATGGGCATCTGCCTCATTTGTTCCTATGATCAAGTTCGTGCATATATCTTCCTGAGAGGATAATCACAGATGAGATTTCTATAGTGCTTACTATCTGCCAGGTATTGTGGTAACTCCTCTCTCTCTGTCATCAAATGGCTTGGAACCCACTTCCAGAGCTTTCACTGCCATGTTTCTAGGATTTCTTCTCCCAAAGGCAAACTACACCATTACTGTGCATACCTCTACCCTGAAGAAGTGGTTCTTCTGAGGACTGTAGATCATACTCAGATTAGAGTGTCCACCCACATACATAAAAGACAGGATGGTGCAGTATTGAGCTAGGAGAAGAAAAGGGTGGGCTGACTTTCCTTTGTGAAAGGAAAATAAATCTCGATACCCTCCAAATCACTAAGCCAAAGGGAAAAGTCAAGCTGGGAATTGCTTAGGGCAAACCTGCCTCCCATTCTATTCAAATAAAAGATTGCTACTAAGATAAAAAAACAAAAACAAACAAACAAACAAACAACCAAACCAAAACTACATACCTCCCTCACAATTTGTGGACAAATGACAGACAGAACTCAAAGTCATCCCTGTGCTCACTGAGATAAATGCATATGTGATTGCTTCCTATGGAAAAGCTAATCAGAAACTCAAAAGAATGCAACCGTTTGTCTCTTATCTACCTATGACCTGGAATCCCCCTCCCTGCTTCAAGTTGTCCTGCCTTTCCAGACTGAACCAATGCACATCTTACATATATTGATTGATGTCTCATGTTTCCCTAAAATGTCTAAAACCAAGCTGTGCTCCAACCACCTTGGGCATATATTGTCAGGACCTCCTGAGGTTGTGTCACAGGCACGTGTCCTTAACCTTGGCAAAATAAACTTTCTAAATTGGTTGAGACTTGTCTCAGGTATTTTGGGCTCACACCTTGTACCACCAAATTCTTGTGAAGAACTCTGAGGAGTCATGGAATTCTGCAAACCTGGACTTCCAGGTTGTTACAAAGGTATGTTTATAAAGGTAAGAGAGTTAAACATGTTTTATTCATCAGTTCGTTAACCTTTTTTAGACTTATGGTATGTGGACCTGCATTTGTACTCTTGCCCCAGTTTTCCAGAAATGTTAGGGGCAGGTGTCTTTTAGGCTTTGTGTTTGTAAGTGTAGCCAGAAGTTCTGAAAAGTCTACCAGTGAAATTGAGTAGTAGTGGTTGGTGGAGGTGAGGGAAGAAGAGAAGGAGGACAAATACTTGTCTGGGCTTCTCATTTTCCATTTAACTGGAAAATTCCAGTAAAATGAATGGCTTAGTACTGTAAACTCTGGAACCAGACACTCTCTGTTTTAATCTTGCCTGTGCAGTGTGCTAGCTGTGTAACCTTAGGCAAGTCACTTAACCCCTGTGTTTTTCAGTGTTCTCATCTGTAAAATGGGGAGGACATTAATCTATCTTGTATGATATTAACATGCTTAAAACAGTTCTTCACAAGTTGTATGTTCCATGGGTTTGCTTTTTAAAATTATTTTCATTTGAGCATAGTGCGACATGGTATGCAAAGATCCTGAGGAATCTCTACACAGGGGCATTCTTATTCAGTCCCCAGGATAATATGAGCACCCCAGAAGATGATCAAAGTGAAACAAGTTATTCTGAATGTGGGCTTCCCTAAAGGGTGGGAGGAGGAAAATTTGGTTGGGGCATGCCTGTCCCTTGTTTTTGGCCTCCCAAAGTAGTAGGAAGGCCTGGGTAGTGATCTCTTCTGGGCAAGTGTTTGTGGTGAGAGTCCCTGGAGGGTTGGTGAGCCTCTGCTTGGAGGGCTGGGTAGTCACCTGCCCCATTATAGGCCAAGACTATAAGATGGACAGCAGTGTTCCTCTGTTCCTGACGTCACTTCCTATTGACCTTGGCATCTTTGGAATTGGCTAGGCAGAGGCTGTGGCCACATTTGAATAACACATATTGAAATAATGTGCCATGGAGGCCACATAATAGTTTCTAAGGTCCATCGCCCCAAAGCAGTAGTGACTTCAGCCAGATTAAACTTTCAGGTTGGAATGTTTCCTACTAGGCACCTTCAGAACCCAAGGTTGTGGAGTTCTGTCACAGCCAGCTGCATTAGTAAGGGATGACTGGCAGGGTTTATGGACCCCAGTAAACACTCCTGATGGTTTCTATCTATATTCTATAAAAGACTGAACTTTCTTTCTTAATTTTAATTTTAATTTTTTGTTTTACTTTAAGTTCTGGGATACATGTGCTGAACGTGCAGGTTTGTTACATAGGTGTACATGTGTCATGGTGGTTTGCTGTACCTATCAACCCATCATCTAGGTTTTAAGCCTTGCATGCATTAGATATTTGTCCTAATGCTCTCCTTCTCCTTTTCCCTCACCCTCTGACGGGCCCCAGTGTGTGATGTTCTCCTCCCTGTGTCCATGAGTTCTCACTGTCAACATCCACTTATGATTGAGAACATGTGGTGTTTGGTTTTCTGTTCCGGTGTTAGTTTGCTGAGGTTTATGGTTTCCAGCTTCATCCATGTCCCTGCAAAGGACATGAAATCATTCTTTTTTTATGGCTGCATAGTATTCCATGGTGTATATGTACCACATTTTCTTTATCCAGTCTATCATTGATGGGCATTTGGGTTGGTTCCAGTCTTTGCTATTGTAAATAGTGCTGCAATAAACATACGTGTGCATGTGAACAGACTGAATTTTCTACACTGAAACAGATGGGATCTCAGGGCTATTGTGATTTCTGTAATAGGATTAAATGTGACCTCATTTGTATTCACTGGTTGGCAAGGCCCAGGACATTTGGGTTCCCCCACATTTTTAAAGAATGGAAAGACATGGTTATATTTGAGACTTTGGACATGCTGGTATATGTGGAAATGAGGTGGGAGTTTAAGAGAAGTAGCAGTTAAGAAATGATTATAGTAGTGTTCTGGTGCTAAATGATGAGGGACTAAACTAAGACAGTGACAGTAGGATGGAGTGGAGGGGGGAGTTTTTTTCCTATAAGTTATTGGGGCACAGGTGGTATTTGGTTACATGAGTAAGGTTTTTAGTGGTGATTTGTGAGAATTTGGTGCACCCATCACCCGAGCAGTATACACTCCACCATATTTGTAGTCTTTTATACCTCGCCCCCCTCCCACTCTTCCCCCAAAGTCCCCAAAGTCCATTGTATCATTCTTATGCTTTTGTGTCTTCATAGTTTAGCTCCCGCATATCAATGAGAACATACAATGCTTGGTTTTCCATTGCTGAGTTACTTCACTTAGAATAATAGTCTCCAATCTCATCCAGATTATTGCAAATGCTGTTAAAGATGTGAATCTCTAATGGTGGAAGTTTCCAATTACATGGAATAGAGGGAAGTGGCTTGCAGAGAGGATATTTAATTCTTATAAAAGGAAAAACAAAAACTCAGAAATCTTAATAGATTTGACTGATGCCATGCTGAGGAAGAGATGAGATCATTTTCTATTCTTTTATCCCAAACTACCACTCCTTCACTCTCCCTAGTTTCCTTGTCTCTGCTGGAACCCCTGCTATGCATCATTGCATGTCCACAAAGCCCCATCACCAGCCATCTGGGTGATTGATAATGGTTTTGCTTTGGACTTCAGGCTGTGTCTGCTTGGCTGTGTCTTCTGTGTCCTCTACTCTGGGGTGGATTTCCCACAGTCAGGCTACAGCCTCTTCTCATGGCTACACTGTCTGGTTGCCAGTAAACTATGTTGATTTGAGGATAAATTCCAAAATGTGATAATCACCTATGAAAACAAATGGTGTAAAGATGGAACAAGTGACAGTTGAAATGTGTTTACTCCTGCTGGGGTTCTTGTTTTGGTGACAGAAAGTGTGTATAATGTTAGGTAGGCTGTCCCAGACTGTGGATAAGAACATTATCTTTGAAGAGATCCTATAATAAGAGGAAAGATAATTAGGATTTGGGAAAGTGGCCAAGGGGTGAGGAAGGAAATATGTAGCAGCAGATAATATAATTTTACATGGGGATGGAAGCACAGGAAATCTGCCTTTTTAAATGCAAAGTTTGAGACTTTAATCATAATAACAAGAGAAGCTACTGTGTCATAAGAAGTTTCTAGGCATTATATCTCATTTCATCCTCTAACAACCTGTAAGGTAGCTACTAATATTATCCCCAGTTTGCAGATGGGATAATCGAGGCTTAAAGAAGTGAATTAACTCTCATGAGGTCACATAGCTAGTATGGTGTAGAGTTCGCAATGGCACTTGGGCCAAACTTGTCTCCACAGATCTCTGGTTAACATTTACTAGAGGCCAGGCACTTTACATGTAATGTACCATTTAAGCCTTACAATAGTGCTATGATATAGCTGCTATTAGGATTCTAAATTTATAGATGAGGAAACAGCCACATATAGAATTTTAAAACCCTGCCTATTTAATAAGTTGCAGTTAGTGCTCTTATCCAGCATGCCATAAGCACAAGGCACACTACACGAGGCTAAAGGGAAATTCAAAAGTAAAAAATTGGTGTAAGATTTAAGATTAGGAGTGGATCGTTGAGAGGCCAAGGCATAAGTCACAGCTAACAGAGTCATAAAGTGGGAGATGGGTTTGATAAGGCCACATGTAGCTTCTTGATTTAGACTCTTTTAATCATTGAATGAACTCTATTATCCAACCGGGATTTAGGATGAATCCTGACAGCCCATAGCACCTTTTGAAGAAAGTGACTAATTTGGATGATTCACTAATACTATGTTATCAGGTCATATGCAACATTTAATTTATGGCTTTGTCCATAATCTTGAAACAAAATGGGACCTAGTGATAATTTAGTAAACATTAATCCTATAAGTTCCTATAAGTTATGGGTCCCACTACCCCTCCCATCTCATCTATGACTGACTTTCATATACTACTCTAGCACTCCTGGACTTGTTGCTGTACTTTGAATAATACCAGTTCCTACTTACTGTAGCCCAATGCCTAGTAAGTGTTTGGCATATAGAAGGCACTTAACAAATATTTGTTGAATGATATTAGGCTCTTAGTATAAATGGAAGAGATGGGATATGTGGTACAGGTAGAGGAATTTACCTTAGGTAGGAGGAATGCTTAGTTCCTTTATCATAACAGGAAGAAAGGAGAATAATAATAATGTCTAATATATCAGGCAGTTAAATAGGGCTTACTGTGAACTGGGCACTTTACATATATTAACTCATTAAATTTATAATCTTGTTAATTAGGTACTATTATTCCTTTTTTATAAAAAACAAAAAAGCACAGAAAGCCTATGTGATATGACAAAATTCCCAGTTCCTATGTGGTAGAGCTGGCTTTTAACTGAAAAATCCAGTGGTGTAGGTAGGCTTTTTTGTTTGTAATCAGGTAAAGGAGAACATTTATGTCTAATGGCTTCAATTTTCTCTGTAATCTGTGCAAAGAGAGGGAGGAGGATGGACTCAAGGAGTGGAGGTTTGAGGAAAATGGAGGAAATTTGAAGTAGTCTGTGGAGAGTGGGAAATGGAATCGATCAAAGATCTGCAATTAGGATGGCATATGGCATTGAGAACATGTATGAGGTTGGCAGTCATGAAGGTGTATGTTCCAAGTCTTTCTCTTGTGTAACTTTATCCAGCAGGTATTTATCAATCTGACACAGGTATGGTGAAAGTGGACAATAGCATTCTTCCGGATTTTGCCAGATGGATAAAATGAAATGACAGAGAGGTGAGGAAGTTTAGGATGTTTACAAGAGTTATTCAAAGGACCAAGGGGAGGGATCCAATGGACAAAAAGCAAAGTAAAGAAAAACTTAGCTGATGGATTGGGAAAATGTGATTAAGTCAATGGACTGGAGATCTTAATGAAGTCAAAGAATGGTTGTAGTGGAAGTACTTGAACATACAAAGTGGAAAAAGGAGAGGTTATGGACAGAGAAGGGGATGATGGAGTTAGTGATATGAAAGGTGAAGAAGATCCAAGAATCTTAGGGATGGGTGGTTAAAACGGGGTGCAAGGGAAGGTCAATAGAAATGAGGAGGTCAAGGAACTAAGAAGCCAGGAGTTTGGAAATCCATCTGTATTGATATTGATATTATTGAGAACAGTGACAGGGCTTGGGTAGGGTTGGAAGATGCCAAGGTCTGATAAGTGAAGGAATTGTTGACAGTGACACAAAGAGAGAGGCTGGTATAGTCAGAAGATATAAGCCAAAAGGAAGGTTTACAGGAGAAAAGAGGACTAGGAATAGCAATGGCGAACATAGATGACACGTAATAAGCTTCTTGGCCCTGAGGTAGTTGAGGTGTGAGAAAATAATCAGCCACCACTGGAGAGTGCTGCAGGAAAAGCAGGGTTTGGATTCCATGATGTATTTCAGTTTCTATGTACCTGCAGATTCTCCTCCTTGTTTTTCTCTCCCTTGATTATGTGTTATATATTGATCAGGGTGTGTGTGTGTGTATGCACACGCATTATCATATTAAACAAGACTCAGGCAATCATTGATCGTTTCTTAGAAAAATTCTATTTCAGATGATAAACTTTCACCTTGTTAAGAAACTGTCTTCTCAGGTGCTGTCCAATAGCTCACACTGGAACTATTTATAGCAGGTTTAGGTGGAGATAATTTTTGAAATAATCCCCTCTAAAAAGCCTAAAGCTCTTCTGTACCAGCCTGGAGATGTCAGAGAGCTGTAGGGAGAGTTCTGAATATCTAGGAGCAGAAGTGGTCCTGCTGTGTGTGTTTCACACAAAGCAGTGCCTTGAGGGGTCTAGTCAGCTGCTGCCTTCAGCACAGTTACTTCAATTAACTTGTTGGAGAGTTAAATGTCTGATAAGCTGGAGTATTTCCTGGACCCGTGGTGGGAAATGACATCCTCTTATCTTCAAGATTCTTTTTGAGGGTGATATGAGAGAGAGAGAGAGAGAGAGAGAGAGAGAGAGAGAGAATGAGAGAACAAGAGCTAACTCAGGTGCCATTTCAAGCAAACAGCCCTGCTCTATTTAGTCTCCTTCACAATGAACAAGTACCAAGTCTTGGATTGTAGTTAGATCTAATCTCCTTTAATCCAGTCCTCATCTGGGCTTGCCTGGCTTAATTAGTTCTGGAGATTTCGTCAGCGTAGCAACAAACTTGCCTGGAAAACTGAGGCAAGAGTTAACTGTGCTAAACCCAGGACAAGCAGGGAGCCAGGGCATGTGGTATCTGTTAAGTTTTCTTTTGTCTGTTCTCAGGATCTTCTTCTGTAAGGGTTTTTGGGTTGAATTCAGAAGCAGGACATTTTTACATAGTCATTTTGAAACACATGAACATTGAGAGATCTCTGTAAAATTATAAAAGCACTGGTTATTTTTAAATATCAGTAATATTTACAAGACACATCCTTGACCTTTGAGTCAGCCTAACTTGTACCCCGTGCTGAGACCCTTTCACTGTATAGTTTGCTACTTGGTAGTATGGAAAAATGGTTAAGCTACGTTAAGTTAGATCCCATCATATGTTCAAGTCCTGTCTCTGCCACTTCTCACTCATGTGATCTCAGGACAGATACATGATCTCTCTCAGCCTTAATTTTCTCTTCTGTAAAATGGGAATGATAGTAGTTTTGGGATCTATATGAGTTAGCATAGTACCTTAGTAAATGTTTAGTCAGTATCATCTTATTATCACTTTATTTAGTAGTTTTAAATTTTTTATGAGTATATATTAATTTAGTCATCAATAGAGCAATAAAGATTTTCAAAAAGGCTGTTTAGAATTGGGTTAGCCTCTTGTCCTATTTTAAAAAGTCACTATAAAGAAATGTACTGTTATTAAGTGTATGTATATTTAGTAAGAGTTCTTCAGGAACTGTTTAGTCTGGAATTGAAAATAACGAATCGTGTTGCAGTTCACCTGTTTTTCCTCTAACACTGTGTAGTAGATATTTGATAACATAAAATTTGTATGATTAGGAAGCCTACAAAACTCAGAGGTGCCCATCTTCTAGATTTTCTAGTGGAAAACTGTAAGTTTTATTGTCAAGCAGTTAAATTAATCACTAAAAGTAAATTGTAACTCTGAAGAAGCACTAGAAAAATTTTGTCAAGGAGACTATTCAGGCAGGAAGTGAATTCCCCAGGCACTCTGCTCAGAATGAGTAATTGCCCTTTTTGAGGTGAGCATATGGAATAACCATGGACTCTTGGTTAAATATGGAGTGAATGCAAGATGTGTCTGACCCTTGCCTTATCTCCAACCTCGTCTGTGATTCTATTTTGCACATTACTTAGTCATTAAAGAAACTAAAAGCAAAAGGGTCATGGTGGCTTGTTTTTAGGCTTCATAAAAATGATTGAATCAGGAAGGGAGTATCAAAATATCACCTCCCACAGTCTAGCACAATCATTGACTTGAGGACCAGAGGAGACAATCAGCCACATTTCGGTACCAGTCTTCAGTCCCCTTTCCCTCTCATTCTCTACCCCTTTCTCCTGCATACCTGTTCAGGGCTTTCATCAGTCAGGTTTTTCCCTGGCTCTCCTCAGTGGTGCTCCTTCTGCAATGCCTTCACTCAAAGTGCCTTAGAGTCCGCCTTCGTCCTTCATCCCTCCTCTTCACTAACCAGTCAGTTTTGTCCTGTAGCTGGCTGATAGGATATAGTATTACACATATTGTGTCAGTAGCTGATCATGCTTAAATTTTATTTTTTATTTATTTTTTTACTTATATATATATATATATATATATATATATTTATTTATTTATTTGAGACGGAGTCTCGCTGTGTCACCCAGGCTGGAGTGCAGTGGCACGATCTCGGCTCACTGCAAGCTCCGCCTCCCAGGTTCACGCCATTCTCCTGCCTCAGCCTCCGGAGTAGCTGGGACTACAGGCGCCCGCCACCACGCCTGGCTAATTTTTTATATTTTTAGTAGAGATGGGGTTTCACCGTGTTAGCCAGGATGGTCTCGATCTCCTGACCTCGTGATCCACCCACCTTGGCCTCCCAAAGTGCTGGGATTACAGGCGTGAGCCACAGCGCCCGGCCCTATTTTTTGTTTTTAAAGATGATCACATTATAGAAGTGTAGGGAAGGAAGAAAGAGAGGAAGCGCTCTGAGAGCAGATAATGGATGAAATTAGCCTTCTCTGAGGGCACTGGGATGGTCAGCCTGGAGAACAAACACTTAGAGCAAAACCTGAAGAATTAGTAGGGGTTATTTGGATGAAGAGGTATAAGGATAAAGGGCATTCCAGGCAGAGGGCCTGGTCAAAGGCCCAGAGATGGGAAGAAGCTTAACACTAATGAGGAACTCCAAGAAGGCCAGTGTGAAAGGAACATACAAATGAGTCTGGGGAAGTAGACAGGGGCCAGGGGCCAGATGATTCAGTTCTTATAGGCCATGGTAGGGATTTTGACTTTATCCTAAAAGTAGTGATAGGCTGTTAAAAGGTTTTGAGCACTAAAGTAATATGATTAGATTTGTATTTTGAATGGGGGACTACATCTTTCTTGGTTTCAGCCAATGCTAGGCCTAGTTTACCTGATCTTGATTCAGTTTTCTTTCCATTTCAATATTGTCCTTCTTTATAAATGCAATATAGAGATGGTATACTAATATGGGCAATCCAAGATTTGGCTGGTTGATTCTGGAAGTGTGTCTCTTTAAATCTCATGTGTTTTTCCGTTGGGGTCACGTCCTCACCCTTTTAAAACTTTTTATTCTTGGAGGAGGTGACACATCAAGTCTTCTGAATCAAATCATAAAGGCTTTTAAGTCAAGCCTCATTCTAAGGTCCAGGTGACAGCTTCTGAATTGCTAAAATGTGTCCCATGTGTTCCTCAGCCTGAGTAGGTAGACATTGGATTGCCACCTAAACCCAGTGCTGAACACTCAATATCGATACTATTGCTTTTGTCTTTGAGGCTGAATAACACGCCAATATTGGTAATGGAATGATTTACTGTTCTTTAGGGTGGTTACATTTCATGGAGGCAGCCTAAATGGAGCTAACTGTGAGATAATTAAGTGCTCCCTGCTTCTCTCTCAAGTTCTCCCTTGGGCATTGGCTGCAGTGAGTTGTGCAAGTCGCAGGAAACTGTAAATTATGACTCAGCTTAAAGAAAAATGGATTGCTTTTCTAATACTTATTGAACACATAAAACAGATGTTTAAATCTCTGCAAGTTTTAGATAATTAAAATTATAAATCTGTGCTCTTTGAACAGGAACATGAGTAGGGATCAGAGGTATAAATAGTACCATGCTGGGGAGATTCATCTTGTGACTTCAGGTTTATTACTGTAACTAGGGCTGTCCCCAGGTAAAATAGCAAAGAGGAGAAATTTGTTTTTGTTGCCTCTGCATCTCCCCGTACTCTAGATCTCCTCAGTGCTCTCAGGCTGCCGGATACCTCTTATTGTAGGACCATCTAATGCTAGTTCTTCCCTCTGACATCAAAGGTTTATCTGTTCTGTCTTTCATTCCCTGAAGGGTTTGCTGGATGTTAGATTAATCGAGCTGCAGTAACAGTAAAACCCCCACATCTCAGTGGCTTGACAGAGTCCTTGATTTTTCATGCATAGAAAGTCCAAACTGGGTGGTTCTGATTGGCTGGAGGCACCCCCTCTACGGACTCATGCTACTTTCATCTTATGACTCTATCATCTTCAATTTGTCTATCGTAAGGTTGCTGTGATTTTCTGAATCAGCTCCAGAAGACGAAAGGGCACAGAGAACCATGTGTGAGGTTTTTTATGATCCTGGACTGGAAGTGTAGCCTGTGCTCACAGTCCACGGTCACATCTGATGGCAAGAAAGAATGGGAAATATACTTTAACTGTGTGTCTAAGACGGAGAGGAAATGAGCTTGATGGAGAGCTAATCAGTTTCTGCCATTCTTGGTGACAGAGCAAATCTGATAAACAAGTTTGCAATAAGGCATTAGTGGCTTGCCCCCTCCTTTGGTATTTTTATTTCAAGTGCTGCTTTCTGGAAAAAGGATATATTGTCTGAGAACTGGTTGGTATAGTAAATGGGGGATCACTTTTATTTCTTTGGCTTTTTTAGTTACACGTCAAATCTGTGCAAACGTCTCCAAATACCTGATATGATAGAATATGCATTTGTTGTCATAGAGTGCTCTCTTTCTCGGTCTTTCCTGCTGTCTTGCTCTTTTGCTTGCCCCATCCCTCCTCCTCCTCTCTCTCTCTGTCTGTCTCTCTCTGTCTCTCTCTCTCTCTCTGTGTGTGTGTGTGTGTGTGTGATCATTGAAAAAAGTAATGATATGTTTTTCTTGGGACATTTTCTTCCTAAATTCAATTGAGATTTCTGGTGAGGAATGCTGTGATCATAATTCCAGTATTTTTGCCATTGAAACAGTTATTTGAATGTTCAATCATCAAATTATTAATCCATTCTAATAAGTAATTGGTGGCTTAAGTTGTTTCTAAATCTAAGAGTCTTCTAATATTTTACATTCACTAAGCAATATGAAAATTAAATAAGTAATCTAGTGAATTCACATTTTTATATGGTGAGTTGGGATCAAGCACATTTGAAAAACGTAAGCCAGCAATTTAGCCAGAGGATTTTATATAAGAATCTGTTCTATTTTTCTTGGGTAATAATGCAAAATTAACAAATATATCGGTTTTTTCTTTGCTTCTTTATCAATTTATTAGGATAACAAGAACCTTAATAAAAGTTAAATACATTTATAAGCTTTATTCAGGTCTTTATTTTCAACCAGTCAGTTGATTTCCTTTAAATGGAATTTTAGTTCATTACCCAGAAACTGGCTCTAACCTTTGAACTATCCTTGCTGTGGGCTAAAAACATTTCTTGTCCTGTATCAATGTCACAATGTACAGATGCAGTGATGACTATTACTAAGTCACTTTAGGATTAAAAGAAGTTCTTAAAGCAATTGGAGACACATTTTTAGGAGCAAATACTGTAATAATTCTATTGTTGAGCTGGTAAAATTTTAAGAGCCTGACTCACAAGAGTCGCTAAGGATAATTTCAAAACTGTTACCCCATCTTTGATAAAGGCGTTTTATATCTCCCCAATTAAGAACCTTCATGGTGTTTCGGTTGTATTCTCTTATCCGGTTTTCCCCTGCTTTCCACATATTAAAGTCTAGGCTATGACAAATTTCATCCTATCGTGCTAAATGTGGTCTCAGTGCCCTTGGAGATTTACTTTCTCTGAAACTCCAGGTTAACACTTTTCGAGATACAGTGCCCAAGTCTTTTTCCTTTCATCTCGCCCCTCCACACAAACTCCACTCCCAACTCTACCCTTTACCTAATATCTGAAACTTAATTTTTTTTCAGGCAGTAACATCTCTCACATTGTCCTGCATTGTGGGAAGTTTGTAATACCAATTTTCTAATTTCTGTGCACAGATTACATGAAACTTGTGCTTTCAGGAAGCTTATGTTCACTGATAGAAAATATCATGGCCAAATAGACCGACTAAAAATGACTCCTTGGAATTTTTCAGTGTGAAAAATTTTCTATGTGAAATTCCTCCACTGATATCAATGATGTGTCTGTTAGCACATCATTATTGTGTCGTTATGTGTCGTTATGTCGTCCCTGAAGTCAAACAACTCTGTGTTCAAATCCAGCTCAGCCAGTTCTCAGCTACATGACTTTGGCAAGTTATCTAATTTCTGGATTCTCAGTTTCCTCTTTTGTAAAGAATGATGATAGTACCTACTCATGGATTGTTGAATGGATGAAATTAGAAAATAGACCATTAGACAATGTACATTATATAATGTAAATTAGCACTGACTGACACTAAATAAACATCCTATAAATGTAAGCTGTCATATTTGCAAGTGGTTCTTGTGTAATCCCTGATTATGGGCCCCTGACCAGGAGATTAAAGAGATTTGCCAAAGTTAAAGAGCTAAACATTCTTTCCCTCCCCTCAGTCATCCCCCACCCACACTCCCCATTCAGACAAGTTCAGGGGACAACGACATATTGCATCATATCAATCATCATTCTGTGATTTCAGAATGGGCAGGGAATAACAGGGTAATATCTGGAAATTTCCCAATGTTCTGGTGCCAAAGGAATGGATTGATTCTTCCTTCTAAGGGGCTGATGTGGGCCCAACTGCATGCCAGAACCAGGGCCTCCAGGCTTGGTTTGGGATATGCAAGGTTTTGTTGCCAGGGTGAGAAGATATGGGAGCCTTAAACTTATTGAATGCTCAAAATTAAAACCGGAGAAGGCTGGGCTCATATTTTATGTACTAAGGTTGATAGCAGAAAGAGAAACAGGAGATGAAATCAAAGTCTCACAGGCGGGCAGAATTTGTTTGGAGCAAGGGAGCAGTGTAGCAGGACAACAGGAGCAAGAATAGTGGAAAATTGAGAGAGGCGTGGAGCTGAACACTGGAAATATGGCCAGAGTACCTGCAACTTATTTTTATGAGCTCATGACCACATAGTGCATGGGTTAGTGGCATAGTCTAACTATGTATGGTTGGTTACACAGCATTTGCTCAATTTTGCCACAACTCTGCCCCTGCAAAAGGCCTTCCTCATTGTGTTAACAAAGGTCTTATATATATATATGCACAAGGGTTTAGTTGAAGGGGAAGGTGGTATGGCTTTTGTGAGTGACATCAAAACTCTCATAGGTTAGGGATGTCCTCCTGCTTACCAGATTCTATCAATGTCCTGTATTGGTCCTACAGTTTTGTGAATGAATCATATTTAAGCTATGTATACATTATCTTCTTGAAGGGAAGAAATTCTTTGTGCTCATTAATCATGGTGCAGAGTAGTTCATCTTTTTGCTTCTCTTCACCTTTATTTGAATGTGATTTTTTAGTTGTTGTTGAGCTAGGGGAGACAAATTCTAGTCTTGCTAGAAACAAATGATTCAGTTCTTATTTCTTCTAACTTCGCCATTCATGATTTTCTGGGCTCTCATCACATCCTTTCTGAGTCTTTACCTTTCCAGTTTGAAAGATCATCTTTATCTAGTGCATTTTACATAGCAGCTATCTGTTCTACTGTTCAATCCACAATCAATTAGCAATACATTTTAAGCTTCTATTATGTGCCCAGTGTGACATTAGACACTGTGGGGGAAATAATAGGAGATAAAAATCATTTTCTCAGCCTACAGAAAGGATAAGATTTTGTCGAAGATTACTTGGAGATGGAAAAAATTTAGAGAAAGATTGTAATCTTGCATAATCAAGACCAGAGACTGCAAGCCTTCTAGATCAGTGATCTCATACACGAGTGTGCTTTAGAATCACCTGAGATCTCTGAATTACTGAACTCCATAGGGCCCAATTCTTCAGGTTGTGAGTGGTGCCTGGGACCATGCATTTTATCAAGCTCTCTAACTGATTCTGTTGCTGGGGATCCCTAAACTATCCTTTGGGAAGCAGAAGGCTAAAAATATCTGTGAAAATTGGGAGGCACATACGGTTTGTGATTGACTAGGAAAGGTACGATTGGAGCCTGGAAGGGTGGGAAGAACCAGGAGAATAAGTAGTTGGAGGAAATTCATGGAAGGGCTACTGGAAGTGAGAATGAGAATGGGATATGTTGCAGAGATGAGCTAATTGTTCACCAGTTCCGTTTTCTTTTCTTCCTAGTAACACAGTCTGTATTTCCTTATCTCTACAGTGAAGTTTGGCTGTTTGGGTTCTGGCCAATGGAATGTGGACAGAAATTTTGGTACTTTTAGGCCAAAATTATGGGTGGATGTCTCATAACACCCCACCCCCAACTGTTTCTCTTCTCCCATCTGCTTGCTAGATGTTGATGCTTAGAGTGACCTTGGAATCGTTGTGGTGAAGCTGACAGCCTCCACTGGCATGTGTGCCTGAATAACTGTGACTCCCCGTGACCAAAAGAAATATCCATATTGGACTTCATATGAGTAAGACTTCTATTGTGTTGAGCTATTGAGATTTCGGGGTTTTTCTGTGAGAGCTTCTACTATAATCTTAACATTCAAGGGACCAGGCTATACCTATATTCAATCTTCCACATAAATATCATCATGAATCATAGCAACATTTTCAAGATGCTTTGTGTGTATTTCTGTGTAACCTTTAACCAACAGGACTCCTAGCTGGACATTCCTTTACCCCTAAAACCCTTTGCTGAGAAGTGGAGGGAATGAAAACAAAATTTCACAGCAATAGAGGAGTTCAATTGCTCCGGACCCTTTAAAGCCTTCTTGGATAAGACAGAGGTAGGTAAAAGCATAATAGAATGCATTGGGAAGGACTTAATTCATCTCCCACCCACGTCCTGCCTTTCCCCTGATCCACACCTTCCTAATGGCTCCTGGGAATTAGGTTGGCTGGCTGCAATTAAACTCAAGTGCCTCCTCAAGCACTTGGTAAAAAACAGCTTTGGCATGATGATGCTCCTTCTCCTACTGTATAGAAGGGAACGAAAAGAGCTGAAAATCATTAACAATTGTCTTAAAATCTTGTGAAGGTCTTACTATTTAAATTTCCATAATTAGTTGGTTATTTTATTATTCCTGATAATGGGTGTCTTATGCATTTTTTTCACAGAATTCATCACTTTAATATTAATTGTTTTTTACTAAAAAACAGGGACTTACTTTCAGTGGGACAGGGGTTGGCTGGCTTTGTGCAGTTCATAGTTCATCTTGCTTGGGAGCACCTTCTCATATTCTGCCATCTACTTTTCAGTGATGGATGCAGCAAAAGAATTGCTAACCTGCAGATGCCTTGTGATCTGGAACCATCCTGCTATTGAATACTTTTGATGATGTGATCTGCATGCCATTGTCTTACCTCAAAGTTTTCTCCTGACCTGAAGGATCTCTCCCTGGCCTGACAGGTGCCTAGTATTTCCATTATTGGAGGAACTATCTGGGGACCATAATATTATCTCAAAAAATTTTCCTGTAAAAATACAATAAATTACAAGGGCTAGAGTAACCCATTAACCATTAACATAAATGAACTTGTGTTACTATTGTATAAAAAATGGGAGAATGATAGAATGGCATTGTAGGTGGAAAAAAACTGAGCCAAAGGGGCGCCGTCTGCTTTAGTGGGTCATCCTGGTAGAGAGGAAAGGATTCCTTATAATGTGTGGGGGCCAAGGGAAACCCCTGGCAACTTGGGAAAGTGCACTGTGAACCCCACCTTGAAGAATCTTAGAAGGGGTGTATTCTACAGAACACCAGAAATGGTAGAGAGTTGTGGGAACTAAAGGAATAGCATTTAGAATGGCAGAGAAAACAATGGAGACTGGAAAAGGAATGAGAAGCTTAAAATGGAAAACAGGAGCAAGGGTTTCAAAAGTGAGATGTCAGCAGATCAAACCACATCCCTGGAGAAAATCACTTAGAGGAATAACAGAAGAATAGGCCAAGCCACGTTACTGGGTTAGAATAAAGCCATATTTTTTACTCCTTTCCATGAAGCCCTTACTTGCCTCACTAACCCTGTTTTCTTTTCACACATATGTTATGCAAATATTAATGTTATTCATTATCTTTTTAGTATCTGTGTTGAGCCTGCTGAAGTCATCCTGCACCCAGCTGGGCTGCTGCTAAAGCTCATACCACTAGCTTCACAGAGCAAAACATGGAGGTGCCTAGATAAGCAATTCAGATACATCCATCACATCCTTTCAATGAATATCTGACTACAAGAGCTATCACATATAGTCAGAGATAAAAGTACATTCTCTGATTAATGCCTGTCAATCACCATGAAATTTCTGCTGACCTTTCTCTTCTTTCTAGATTTCCTTCAGTTAACTCATGGCCACCATTTTTGGGCGGTACTGGCAACTCAGAGTCATGTTTGCTGAGCTTCGTAAATAAATGGATTGTGTTTCATTTTCTGTTTTCAAGGCTAATTATTAGTGTTATTGTTGTTGTTTATATATAGGTTATTTAATGAAAAAGAATAGACATTACTACAAGAAGAGAATGCCAATCTAATGCTGTTTATTCATTATTAGTAACCATGATCTGTAGGATACCATCATTCTTAACAGGCACATCTTCCCAGTTTTCAGTTAAGCAGAAAGTTACCCCAAAAGTTCATCTGTTTCCTGGAGACTGAAACCAGTTTAAGTGGCCAGGAGCCCTGAAGACCTGTCTTTTGTCTTTACCTTAAGATCTACTGTTTTCTTCTTTGAGTACTTCTTCTGTAGTCTTTGAGTACTGTATTGACACTTTTCCTTTAGCTTCACTCAAGCAATTGAAATCTTGCACCTGGATCAGCACAAGAGATAAATCTGCAGTTTATCCTCCATATTTTTTGCCAGGATAAAAAACACTCTTGCCTGTCAGGGGAATCCAAGCAATATTCTCCTGTGTGAATACTTTTTACTAGCCTGTCAGAAAAAGGTTACAGAAATTCCTCTTTGGGGAGAATGCCATGAAGACTTTTTCTTCCCACCTAGTAAATTTCATGCAGGTGGACCTCTCTGGGTACCGTAGCTGCAATTCCCTGTGGAAGTTCACCTGGCATAAATGCACCATGTAGGGAAATTCCCATTGTGGTAATGCATTGCAAATATATCTCCCTTGAAACAAATATAGAATGTTTTCCTATTGTGTTGATTTGCACGGTCCTCGTCTTTTAGGCACTGTGGGCCACCTTCATAACATAATTGGGGAATAGGATAAACATTCTTGTTGGACTTCAAGCCTGTTATAGGAAGCTATATTTTGGAGACTAGGATTTGACCTGTGGTATGTCTAAAACTGAGTACTATTACCTTGCCTATCAGTACCTAGGAATTCAGATGTCGGACAGTCATGGCGTCTGAGCAGATGTACTGGTGCCCAGGGCCTGTGAGGTGATTTTCCAGCTGGTAGCCAGGTTGACACCTACCCACCATTGCTTAAAAGAGCTATGCCACAAAATTCTACCCCAGTGACTCCGAAGCTCAGAGGCTTCCCCGAACTCAGCATTCACTACAGAGTTATTGCTATGTCACCAGTGTTGCCTCCTTATTTTACTTTGCTATGTTGCTCACAGCTTATGTCATTGTAAGCTTCCAGCCCTTTCATATAGATTTATTGATGTGGACAGAACAACCGCTGAACAAAGACCCTTAACTATAGTTACAGTCTGAGGAACTAAACTGACTTGAACCAAGGACCAGAAATGATCTCTTTAATGTAGAATCTGCCTTGACAAAATCAAATCAACAGTGGAAATAGTAGAACCTTAGCCCCTGCAATAATAATACCTAGCATGTATTGAGCTCTTACTATATGCTAGTCATTGGTATAAACAAGTATGCGCTACTTGTAATCCTCACCACAATGCAATGAGGTGTTACTATTATTTCCTCCAGGTTACAGATGAAACAACTGATGTACAGAGAGGTGAAGTCTCTTGCTCAAGTTCGCATGGCTGGTAAAATGGCAGTGCTACGATACCAACACCTTGTGAGTCTGGCTCTGACATCAAAGCTCTTAGCTCTTAACCACTACCTATACTACCTCTCTGCTGCTGTCAGTGAGGAAAGTAAAACTAGTGTTCTACATTAGGATTTTTTACTAATACTTCATTTTATCTGTATGGAAATATTCTTGATTTCAGAAATTCTTCACCCAGTTTAGAAACAGTGATAGGTACTACCACTGACTTGCTGTGTCACCTTTGCAGTTCACTTGACTTCCCAAGCCCTCATTTCCACATCTAAAAGTATGGCGAATAACATTTGTCCCACCCACCTGCCTGTGTTGTGAGATGATGTGAAGTCAGTGTTTTTGAAAGTAGTTCTTCATTTAAAACTGGTTTCTGTTAAATTTCTCTGTCTGAGGGTTAGGGAGTCTCAAATGATAGGCAGCAGTGAAGGTAAAATACAGCATAGGTTCCAAGTTAAATGAAAGGGAAGATTAATGCCAAGTTCAGGCTAGGGTAGGGAGGAAGGAAGCTGACCTCCGCACAGACCAAGGGGACCTAACAAACTAGAAAAAACACTGACAGGTCAGGGTCAGAGGAACAAAGAGGAAAGGTATGTTTGAGCATCAGCTGGCTCTTTGCTTGTTAATCTTAGTGATTTGCTTTTTCCTGACAAAAGAACATCCTTTGAAGGGAGAAAGAATGGGGTGGAAATCAGAGTGCCTCATGCATGAGGTTTTGAAAAATGCAATCTGTAGCACACAGAGAGCTACAGACACTGAGAGGAGCTCACATTCTAGGACAGTACACACATAAGATCACTCCTTCATGCCAGAATTTTCCAGCTGAGAAAGTAGTCATGTCATTTGGCTGCTGTGGGAAAGGTCTAGAGTCACCCAGGGCCTCAGAGGAGTATCATGGAATTAGAGGAATGAATTACATTAAAAATATTCTGAGCTTGGCGTGGTGGCATGTGCATATGGTCCCAGCTAGTTGGGAAGCTTAGGCAGGAGGATTGCTTGAGACCAGGAATTCCAGTCCAGTCTGGGCAATATAGCAAGACTCCATCTCTAGAAAGAAAAGATATTTTGTCCTACAGAAAATCACATTGCATCCAAACATTGTTCTTAAAACACTAAGAGGCTCAATATTCATTCCTAGAGTAGAAAAAAAAAAAGCTATTAGACTTCCTGGAGCATTTGATCTCCATTATGTTCACAGTTTCTTGACAGTAACAAAACAACAATAATAATAATACCCATTCATTTTATGCCTATAATATGACAGGGATATGCTGGATGCTTTATATATATATTATTTCTAACTCGCAACAATCTTATGAGGTCAGAACTCTTATTATCCTCATTTCCTTGGTCAGAAAACTGTCCCTGAAAGATTAGAGACTTGCCCCTTGTTACATAGCTAGTTACAAACCTTGTTAGAGGCTTTCTATCTAAAATAGGACTTCTCTTTTAGATTCCATCTCTCTACCTTGTTTTCTTTCCACTCACAACCATTACCAGTAAATATCTGAAATTAATTTGTTTCCTTGTTTACTGTCTTTCTCCCAGGCTAAAATGAAAATGCCATGAGGGCAGAGATTTTATTAAATTCGTTAACACAGTCTTAGAATAGTTCCAGGCATATAGTAGATGTGTGTTGTTCATAGCTGTTGAATGAATGACATAGTGGTGGAGGTGGAACTCAATCCCACATGTAACCACCTCCAAAGTCCCTGATCTTTCAATGACTACATGTTGCTTTATATGTATATATACACATATATTATATATATTTATTATATATTATATATGTATTTATTATATGTATATATTTAAGAGGATTAAAAAGTTGAAAGGTATACAGCTTTCTGTTTTTACCCGTGTTCAACTTCTCAGCAATGACACCAAGAGCAAATAATTGGCTGAGGATTTTTGACTTAATTTAACCTAAAAATACAAACCAAAACAAAGGCCCGCTTTCTATAAGTAAAATTCCTCCAAGAAGGAAACAAGAACAAAATGAATAAAAAGATAAAGAATTAACTATAAATTGCAGCATGGGAAATTTGATCTCTTTGGGAATTTTGTTATTATTGTTATTGTGATTTGTGTGGTGGGTGGGGTGGGAATTTGTTTTTCATTCTTATCAGTAGGTGGCAGCAATTTTCTTAGGCTGAGATAAGCTTAACAGTTAAAAGGGAATCTAGTAAACCTTGTCCAGATGATGATAGATAAAGAGATTTTTTTAAAGCTGAAGTTCATAAGTTCACCTTTCTTGGAATGTGGTTAACTTCTAATTGAAATATAAATTGAATAACACCATCTGTTGAACATAATGTCAGTTCAGGAGAATTTCTAACAACTGTATCCATCGACTCTGGTAACCATTTTGAAGAGTCTAATATGACTTACACGGTTGTATCATAATCATATGTAACATAAATGTGATTTATTGGTCATTCATGGTCTGCTTTTGTAACCTCCAATCTCTCCCTCCATCTTGTAAGAAATTACTTAGAATCGATTCACCTCATAGGTGTGACCAAGCAGGAACATTCTTCCTGGGTGGGTTTTTCTCCTTTTGTAGAGAGTGCACAGAGGATGTAGGGACAGATATGCTTAGGTCTATGTGGACTGGGATTGAATCCTATTATGGCATGCTTCCACAATACAGCCCTTGCATAACTGGCTTCAGCAGAGGTGGTCACCGGTTGCTCATTTACTTGTCTGTCTTCTTCACTGGTTTGAGAAAATGAATCATGTTTTGATTTTCTAGTACTCAGCACAAAACTTAGGATGTAGTAGGTGCTCAATAAATATTTGTTCCTTGGATTTTTTTTTTTTTTTAAGACAGGTTCTCACTCTGTCACCCAGGCTGGTGTGCAGTGGCATAATCAAAGCTCACTGTAATCTCAAATTCCTGGGAGATATGATTTGGCCCTGTGTCCCCACCCAAATCTCTTGTTGTAGCTCCCATAATTCCTACATGTTGTGGGAGGGACCCGGTGGGAGATTATTGAATCATGGGGGCAGGTCTGTCCCATGCTGTTCTTGTGATAGTAAATGGGTTTCACAAGATCTGATGGTTTTAAAAGTGTGAGTTTCTCTGCGCAATCTCTATTTTCGCCTGCTGCCATCCACATAAGGTGTGACTTGCTCCTCCTTGCCTTCTGCCATGATTGTGAGGCCTCCCCTGCCACATGGAACTGTGAATCCAATTAAATCTCTTTCTTTTGTAAATTGCCCAGTCTGGGGTATGTCTTTATCAGCAGCATGAAAATGGGCTCAACTGACCCTCCCACCTCAGCCTCCCAAGTAGCTAGGACTACAGGCATGTGCCACCATGCCTGGATAATTTTAAAAAAATATTTGTAGAGACAGGTTCTTGGTATGTTTCCCAGGCTGGCCTCAAACTCCTGGCCTCAAGTGATCCTCCTGCCCTGACCTCCCAAAGTGCTGGGATAACCTTGCCTGGTCTGTTGCTTGGATTTTTGATAGTATTATCCTGAAGCTTGCACAGTATATGGGAATCCTGTTGGACTTTATAAGTTCTGGTTGAGTGTTTCTCATTCAGTGTTATTTGTGGGACATGGCTAAAGAAAATGCCTAAATGTACATTCCTGTGTATAAATCTGTGCAAATGTAAAGTTTTACTTGGTCAATTTGGTTCTTGTTTGTCGATCCCTTAGGCAAGCTTGTCCAACTGGTGGCCTGCAGGCCACATGTGGCTCAGGATGGCTTTGAATGTGGCCCAACACAAATTCATAAACTCTCTTAAACATTATGTGTTTTTTTTTGATTTTTTAATTTTTTTTAAGCTCATTAGCTATTGTTAGTGTTAGTGTATTTTATGTGTGGCCCAAGCCAATTATTCCTCCAAAGTGGTCCAGGGAAGCCAAAAGATTGGACACCCCCCTTCCTTAGAGCCTCGAAAGACACATTGATATACTCACATTCTCCTCATCCTCATCTACTGAGATAAATTTTATGCTAGAATCTGGCATGCAAGTTTCTGCCTTTAAGCTCTGTACTGCAAGATACGTCCATGCAATCATGAGGAACAGTATATCTTACCACAGATTCCAAGTGCTTAGTTAACAAGCATGAGCAGGAAGAACTCAGATAACATTATAAACTTTGGCCAAGAGGTTGTGCTAAAAGATATAAGTAGCCTGGTTATTTGAAGCCCCCTGGATAATTGAAATTTTTCATTTTTATTGGAATGTTTGCTCTTGTTGTTGTAGTAGAAACATAGCCATGCTGTGCTCGATGCTGGATGTTTACCTCTCTTTTAACATATTTAGTGCATAAATTAGCCCCAAAGAGACTAAAAACCTAATGGTTGCTTTTTTTTTAAAAGAAATTATTTGCTGAATCAGTTACATTTTCATATGCTAATAATAGGTGAAAGAACATGCCATGAATAGCTTCATAAAGTGATGGAGATTTTAGTTTTCATAGTTAATTTTAGCCTAAGCTGGCTAAAAAGAAGTGAAAAGCTCCAAGATCAAAACCATGAATTTGATGAAAAGCAATTGTTTGATTATTTATACAAACTACTTAGAGAAGAATGATTTGAAAAGCAAACAGAACTGTATTTTCATGATAACAGTTATTCCCATTTTGTTGTCTTTAAAAAATTCTCATGTGTAATATAGAAATTTGCAAATACAAGATAAAGAGTAAGAGTAATGCCATTTAGGGATTACAAAATATAAGTTGGGATAAGGGGCATCAAAATGATGATAAAACCAGATAAGCTCCATCAACTTTAAGTGAACACACTATCTTCTTTGAAAGGAAAAAATAACCTAGTGATTTTCATTGCTGTTTTCAAATAATACTTGGTGATGATTAAAACCCAGTGCATTTGCTATTGACTAGTGTTAAGGAATTGACTTTATGCCACTACCCCTACCCCTGGCCCTGGTCCTTACTTTCCTACTATTCTGACCCCAGGGTCTTATCCAAGATGCATTGATTTCTATGTCAATGATTTCTTTCGAGTAGTTAACTCATTCATCAATCCTACAAGATTCACTACATCTCCAACTGCTATGGCCAATTTCTAAAGTTTATGGTCCATTTCATAAAGTCTTGTAAATCACTCCTTACTTCCTTTTAATTATGTGTCTCTGCAGAATCCATGTGCCAGCATTGCTTCAAATTTATATGTGAGGCCCAGAACCAGAAAATCTTATCATGGGATAATTGTTTCAAATCCTATTAAGGTCTTTTCTGTATTAAAATGGCTAAAGTTAAGAATAGCAAGTAGGACAATCAACTCTGTTCTTTTTCATTTAAGGTTTGGCACAAGACTCATTTATTCTTAGAAGACTTCTCTGAGCATCTATCCCTTCAAACACAACTACAACTACAACCCTCTCTGCACTCACAGCCCACAGTAGCCGTGAATGTTACTTGCATTTCTTGATATTTAAGTGTAGAGTTCTAACTTTAATGCTATGCTATATATGCATGTATTTTGCATTACAGCTTGGTAGTTAATAGCTCTAACTCTGGAGTCAGACTGTTAGGGTTTGGTGCTAGCTCTGCTGTGTATTACTGGTATAATTTGAGGCAATTTACTTAACCTATTCATATCTCACTTTTTTCATCTATGACAGGGAGATGATAATAATAGCACCTCCCTTGTAGGAGTGTGAGGCAGAAAACAGTTAAAATGTTTAAATGATAAGCACATACTTGGCCCATAGTATTATGTAAATGTTAGCTCTATTGCTGTACTTTTGAGTGTTTCTCATTTCTGAATTATTTTGGAGGCCATTTGAATGCAAGATGCATGTTTTCAATATTCACATACCCTCTCTATGCCCATAGTGTCATGCTTAGTGCCATGAATGTATATAGTGTTTCCCAAAATAATAAAAAAAGAATAGATTGTTCTAGTGATTCCAGATGTACCTATATCATAAGCTGAATATACATCATACATTCAGAAAAATATAATAGTGAAAGCAAATTCAAGCAAATGTTCCTATTAAAGGAGGCAACGGATGACTAAGAATTGGTCATACTCCACCTGAATTGAGATCTGGGTATGAGGAGTGTTTTCGGAAGTCTTCCTTGAAGAAGACTCATTTCAGAATTCAGAGAGGCTTAAAAATTATGTTCTCAGAAACAACGATGGCAGCTGAAAGTAAAAACATACTTCGAGTGAGGTAGACATGTTAGCTGTCCTCTGATGTAAATGAAGGATGAACTTTAATTTATGTTGCCCCAGTGTATAGAGTTAAGACCAATAGATCAAAATTACAGGATGTAATATTTGGGTTCAATATAAAGAAACACTTTCTAACCACCTAGGCTAAAGTGGAATGAGTGGCTTTGTAATTAGTTTGGCTGGGTTCACAGGCAGCCACTTTACATTCACCCTGAATAGATATAAAACTGTCACTTCTGTGGTGGGGAGTTTCGAGTTGCTTTCAAGGCCAACACAGAGGCAAGATCAAATGCAGTGTCACACTGGAAGCAGTAAGAAGAGAGCTTATTTCTTCCTTTACTTCCCATTAATGGAAGAAAGAAGGTGGACAAAGGTTGTTAGTGCTGTAGTACTTGTCCAGGTAACATGCTAGGAGAGCTCAAAGGAAGAAGAGTGTGATATTTGTCCTTGATGTAGATCATTCAGTATCTGTTGATCTTAAAAATCACATAGGTCACTGGTCACCAAATTTAGATTTTGCTAATTAGTAAAATTCCCTGTACCCTAGCAAATGCATAGCGTTGCCATCATTTTTTCTTGCCAAGTAAGGACATTGAAAAACCAAAACTCACCTACCATTGCCTTAAATTATCATTTTATAAAATAATGAATATTTTATTTTATTTATTTATTTTTCTAGTTTTTTTCTTCAAGGTCTCAGTATGCTGCCCAGGCTGGTCTCAAATTCCTGAGACTCAAGTGATCCTCCCCACTTAGCCTCCCAGGGTGCCAGGATTACAGGCATAAGCCACCACACCTGGCCCATTATAAAATAATCAATATTTTTTTAAAAAAGGAAGTGGAACATAATCCCACAATAAAACACTGAATTGTTTAGGGTGATGAAAAATACACATTGTCCATATTCTGCTCATTTCACTTTGGTCTGGTCAAATAGAATCCTCGGCATGTATTGGGAAGAGTTCTCATTCAAACACTTGTGAAGCATTATTTAGACTTTAGTGATAACGTGATTGCTTCATGTGAGATTCCTAACCCCCATCCCTTCCTGGCTCCTTTTAACCCTCTTATTATGGCATTGGTGCTTTAAACCTTAATTCCCCAAAGTAACATTTATCCCATAGATGTCACTGAACTCCACTGGTAGATTGTCCCAACCTTATTTTGGTTTGACATAATCTGTAGGATCCTAACAAAAACCTAGCATTTAGTTAGTAAGCCTGTGCTGGGGTGGTGTCTTCCAACTACTCTAAAGACCCATTAAATAATATGGTATAATGTCACTATTTCAAAATGCTAAACATCTATGAATTATAGATGCTAAAATAATGTAATCCATAAGGAATAAGGACTTTAGGAGTCTTTGTTGTCTCCTAAAAGCCCTTTGAACCTGCCTGGCATAATAAATGAGGTCAAATTCTATTTTTTCTGTAATAGATAATGTATTGAAGGAGCTCTTGGGTAAAAATGTTCTAAATATCTACCCTGACAAAAGAAGGACTCCTATCATTTTTAAAACTTTAATTCCATTTCAGAAACATTGATATGCAACTGCTTGCTACTGAACTGGAATTTGTCTACATGTGAAATCACTTTTTTGAAGCATGTTATCTGCTAATGGAATTGTAGAGCATTTTCTGGAGAGGAAAAAAAAAAGACTAATTTTCTGGCTCCACAGCATAGACAGTAGATTACCATTTGGATTAATGGCTTCTGTATTATATTGTTTTATTTTTAAATGCTAAGGTTCTTATTTTAAAGTTACATTATTCAGAAGCTCTTCAGATGTGTTTACATCTCAGTTTTGAGTATAATGAATGTAGAGTTTTATGCCCTTGTGAAAATTCCATTCCTAGTAGGATTCCAAATGGGGATCTTAAAAAATTATCCACATGGTCTGAATGGCTAAAATCCAGCAAATATATCTAGAACGTGACAATGCTGGGAGAATCCTGCTGAGATCATTGCTTGAGGTACTGAGAACATTCCCAGACAAACCAATCCAACTGTAACTAATGAACAAGTTCCATTTATGATCTATAGTTTGAGAATGCTCCAGGAAGAATCTCCTCTTCTCGACCATTACCACCCCCACCACCTTATTCTAGGCTCTCACTTGCGCTATTGCAAGGACCGCTTAACTTACCTGGCCTCTTAAATTCTATTTTGTGCCCACCCGATTGCCACTCACAGTGATCTTAAAACTTTATTTCGTGACTCCCTTGCATAAAATTCTTCTTAAATGGCTTCTCCTTGCACATAAATAAAATAGAAACCCTCAACTCTTGCTTGCAAGACCTTGCATGGCATGGTGCCTGCTTACGTCTACATTCATGCATGCATTCGATCATTCAGTAAATACATATTAAATCCTTAGCCTTTGTAAGGGGAGCAAAACAGCGAAAGATCTCTGCTCTGATGGATTTGACATTCTGGTTGAAAGAAGCAGAAAATTGATGAAACAGAAAGGTAAAATATATAGTGTATAGCAGGATTCAGTTACCTAGGACTTGAAGGATCAAGAGGAAAGTGAAGTCACCAGAACGAGGAGAGATTGAGGATTGTATGGAAAAGCTTCTGACAAACACTCGGACCTTAGACCAGGGGACTCAGACAGCCCTAGATGGCCCCGTTGGGAGGGAGTTGGATGAATAAATACTCTGACTGTCTTTCCTATTGCAGATCTCCTCCTAGTCTTCTCTGCTAGTCAAACATAACAGGAAACTAGAACGATGAAGGGAGCTCATTGATGTAGCCCAACTAATCAGTCTTGGAGAGAGGAACGGAGAACAGGATGAAGAAGGTTGGAGAGTGTGGAGGACAAAAAGAAGGGATGCGGTACAAGGTTGTGATTTTAAGTTGGGTGATCAGGGAAGTCCTCACTGAAAGCTTCATCTCAACAAAGTGTCCCTGTCACTCTCTTTTGTCTAAATGCACTGACTTTCTTACATATACTCAGCTCTGCCTCGCTCCCACCTATCTGGGCTCAGGGTCTTTGCATATGTTGATACCCCTATCTGAAATGGTTCTTCTTTTCCTTCCCCTTTAATTAGTTAACTTAATTGAGTTGGAGTTAGTTGCTTAATTAACTCCTGTTCCACAGATGGAAGCTCTGGTGTCCTTTCTTCAAGGAAGCCTTCCCTGAGACCTTAGACTATTCAGATACCCACTGTTCTGTGCTCTATCTTCTGTACTTCTCCCGCTGTGTGCCATCCATATTTATTTGACTAATTAATATTTGTCCTGCTCACTCGACCTTAAGGTACATAAAGACAGGGAATATGTCCATGTTCTCCTTCACTGTATTCACAGAGTTTGGAATGCAGTATGTAGTGAATAAATATTTAATTATTGAGTGATTGAAGATTAGTAAATAGGAAAAAGTCACACTGAGAGATCCCTTGCCCTAAACTCCTCATTACTTTATATCTATTGTCTTTTTTTGTGACTATGTATCTTTGGGTTATCAGAGTTCTAAATCCTCCATGAAAACTCTTTTGGACTTCTCTGGTTCACATTAAACTCTTCTTTTTCTGGACTCAAATTGAGGGTATGTTCAGAATCTCATAGTTTAGCACCTAGAACTGATACCTTAAGATCTGTGCATTTTACTGTATATATCTCAATATAAATGGGACAAGAACCTATACATGACACTGCAAATACTGAAAAAATAAACATTTTAAAAAGATTCATAGTAACATGCTAACATTCTTGGCTATAGGGATAAGGGATGCGAATTTGGATAAAAATAAATAAATAAATAAATAAATAAAACTAGTGAGCAATTATGATGGTAGCATAAATGAAAACATGCACATGCACATATACACCAAAGGCCACCAGGACTGGGACCTGTGTATTGATACAGTTTGTCTCTGTGTCCCCACCCAAATCTCATGTTGAATTGTAATTCCCAGTGTTGGGTGAGGGACCCAGTGGGAAGTGATTGGATCATGGGAGTGGATTTCCTACATGCTGGTCTCATGATAGTGAGTAAGTTCTCACCAGATTTGATGGTTTAAAAGTGTGTTGCACTTTCCCACTTGCTCCTTCTCTCTCTCTTGCTCCGCCATGGTAAGATGTGCTTGCTTTCACTTCGCCTTCTGCCATGATTGTGTTTCCTTCCCTCCCAGTCATGCTTCCTGTTAAGCCTGTGGAGCTGTGAGTCAATTAAATATCTTTTCTTCATAAATTACCTGGTCTCAGGTAGATCTTTACAGCAGTGTGAAAACAGACTAATACAGGTATGTGTATCACCCCTGGAAATTGTAATGTTGCCTTCCCACCTCACATCTATTTTTTGGTGGCTCAATATGATTTTATAGCAACATGGCTTCTTCACCAATAATAGCCACTTCAGAAATCTTTAAATGATATGGACTTGTTGAGTTAAAAAGTAATTCAACTACCTTCGTGCCCAGTAGAATCCAGGATAATAGAATATGGCATCTGCCCTTCACATTGCAGGATTATCTGTGCCTCCTTGGATTTCCCTCCAGTCCAGTGCATCTGTTTATATTCAAGTCAGGATCTTTCTGCTAGATGTTGGTATATGTGTCATTCACACACTCTCAGTTACGTGGTAAGGTAAGCATTGGCTATTCAAGAATTGGTTTCTGCCTTCACTAGAGTCACAGAAACCCTATGCATAGGACAAAGCAGAATGGCTCAGTTGTCCAGGTCATTTTCATTGCTGTTCCCTTGGCCCCTCCTTTTTTCTCTACCTGTAGTCCTCTTGGGGACTGCCTATTGGCTTGAATTTTCATATTTCCACCTTGCTCTGACACTGATGTCCATAACTTCCTGGTGTTAATCTACTTACTGAACTTCTGACTCCATGAACTCTGTGCCTCATGTTGCCTATGTACCCTGACTCCAGCTTGCCTAGTTGGCTCTGACTTGCTGCTTTGCTCTGACCTTTGGTTTCTCTCTCCCCACCTTTACCTGAATTCTGGAATGCTTACACTAGCCTTCGCCTTTGCCCCTGGGTACCAGATCCTATCCCAGGACTACCTCACTCTTCTGCCAATTCCCTTTGCCCTGTCTCAGATTTACCTCCACCCTCCTTATCCCAGCTCCCACTTTTCATCCATGACCCACTGCCACATATATTACTCAAAACTCACGATCTAGAAAACTCTCCTATCCCCACCACTGCCACCAGCAATGAAGGACATAAGTTTATATTTTGAAGCAGTGTCAGCAACATTCTGTGAGCTGTTGGGAGGAAGACACGGGATGTGACCTCTTAGCATAGATGAACAATATTGCCACTTACCAAATGGGAAAGTATAATAATAATTACCAAGAAGGGATTTTTTTGAGTACTTGGTGCCTCAGGGGCCAGAGGCCCTTGTTCTCACTTGGGAGACAGAGAGAGCAGAGGATTTGTCTGAAAAAGAAGATTTTTAAGGGTCATATCACACTTGTAGTTCCCATTTTGAGTTTGGTCGAGGAGAAAGAGAGCCGCATTGATTTTCATAATTAAAAACATGTTTTTACCATTGTGGGGGCAGTAGGGTAGGGCTACGGGGCAGTGAGCAAAAGGGAAATCAATTGGTTAGGAATCTCAGAGAGTTAATGGAATACGTGAATTGAAGTCCATTAGATTGCATGGTTTTTTCCTTGGTATGAAAGATTTACAGTTCCAGAACTCACATTAGCATTAATGAGGATTTCACATGTAAATTCTCAGCAAATCCAAAGAACTGTTAATTCCTTACACCTAGATGGTGTTCTGAACCATCGTTTTTTTCCCCCTAGCTTTTTATAATCCAATGGCTATTAAAGAGCACAACTTTAAAAATTGCCCATCCAAATGACACAAGTTAAAACAAAGACAAGGTGTTTACAGAAACCTCCTTGCTTCTAAAACAGGAGAGGCACTAATACAATCTTTGTTATTAGCTGGCATTCAAAGAAAAGGTGTTACATAAATTCAAGGTACAGTCTTGTCATTTCCTATTATTATCACTATATGCTGTTGAATTTTTAAAATTATGCTGATTATTAGTCCAATGTTTTTGCAGGAAATTATAGCGGTTAACTACTTCTAGAGATGAAAGAGAAAGGTTATCAGCTTCCTGTCTTATTTCCTTGTCCACATGGAGAAAGAATGATCAATTTTAATATAGTAAGAGTCTACCAAAAATGTTTTACTTCCTTGAGAATGAGGAGTAGGGAAAAATATGAACCATGGGTCAAAATTGTAAGAAGGCAGATTTCAGGTCAGTATAAGAAAAAATTTTAAAACATCAGATCTGCCTCTAACTGCATAGGGATCCTTTGTTGTGGAGTGCATTTCCTGTTAATAGAGATATTCAAACCAAGTAACAGTATGTTAGGGATACTGTGCAAGAGATGTCCACATCAGCTAATTTAGATAGCTTCCAAGGTCCCATTCAGCTCTGAGACTCTTTTCCCCAATATTCCAAAGTGTTGGTTTGAAAGAAAGGAATCAAATTTTTACAGTTTTAAGAAGTGATAAATATGAAATATGAAGAACCTCAGAACCATGACATCATTTTCCCTTTTTAAAAATGTTTTTGTTTTGAAATATTTATAGGCTCACAGAATATTGCAAAAAAAGTACCCAAGAAGTCCCTGTACCCTTCACCCACTTTCCCCTAATAGTAACATATTCCATAACTATAGTAAGATGTTACAACCAGGAAATTGACCTGACAGTTATTTTTATTAAAATAAATTACTTCACTTGAAGAGTCTAAGGTTCCTGGATAATGTTTTCTTCATTTTTTCATGTCCATATGATTATAGTCACATGTATGGGAACTGCTTCAGGGCTCTATATATTTGTTAGGGATGGTAGAAGAAACACACTTGCCACCTAATATGGTCTACGTTTTTCCTTTTTTCATTATTTTTTTTGAGACAGAGTCTCACTCTGTTGCCCAGGCTGGAGTGCAATGGTGCAATGTTGGCTCACTGCAACCTCTGCCTTCTGGGTTCAAGCAATTCTCCTGCCTCAGCCTCCCGAGTAGCTGGGATTACAGGTGCCCACCCTCATGCCTGGCTAATTTTTGTATTTTTTTTTTTTTTAGTAGAGGCAGGGTTTCACCATGTCGGTCAGGCTGGTCTCGAACTCCTGACCTCAAATGATCTGCCCTCCTCAGCCTCCCAAAGTGCTGGGATTACAGGCGTAACCCAACACATCTGGACTAATTCTGTGTAATTTTATTACATGTGTAGATTCATGTTTAAACCACCAAAATCAAGTTACAAAACAGTTCCATCACCACAAAGATGGTTTTGCTACCTTTTTGTAGTCGCAGCCACCCCTGTGACTTCCCTCTCTGACAACCACAAATCTTTCCTCCATCTCTGTAATTTTTTTCACTTCAAGAATGTTATGTAAATGGAACCATACATTATATAATCTTTTGAGATTGGCTGCTATAAACATTCATGTACAGGTTTCTAGGTCAATGTAAGTATTCAGTTCTTTGGGATAAATATCTAGGTATGCATATAATTAGTTTTATGATAGTGGCATATTTAATTTTGTAGGACTTCATCATACTCTTTTCCATAGTAGCTGTGCCAATGGCATTAACAGTCTTCTTGAGTTGTTATTTATTTTATGCTAACCACATCCCAGGTCCTATATTAAGTACCTCACATGCATCATCTCATTTAATCCTCAAAAAATTCCTCCATTTTAACATTGTGGAAATTGAAGCCCAGAAAAGTTAAGTAACTTTTTCAAAATCATGAGTCATAAACCTGGGAAGTGGCAGAGCTAGTTTAACCCAGGCCAATCTGATTCTAGTGCCTGTATGCACTCTTTAACAATGACGCTATCCTACCTACTCCTTTGGAAAAGGACTTTCAGTATAGCAGATGGAAAGCTGTCTAATTCATTGTTGAGCAAATAAGTAAAACAGCAAACTCCTTAGAAGGTATTGGTTTGGTATCCATGTTTTTTCTACTTTGGTTAAATTGGAATTGATACTCCTAGTAGTTTGGCTGTGGTAGTGTAGGAAATACAGTAGATGTGTAATCAGAACACCTGAGCTCACATTTTGGCTTTCTCACTTACTAGATGTGTGGCCTTCAGTAAGTCACTTAACCTCACCAAGATTCAGCTAGGTTCTTGTCTATAAAATGGGGGCTAATGACACCTTTCTCACTGGGATTTTGTGAATATTAGATAAGCTGATGGATGTAAATGCACTTTATAAGCTCCAAAACACTATATAATTAGAATGGGTTATTATTGTTATTATCTCAAATGATTGCAGTAGGATTGCAGATACAATGCATAGTACAATTTGGCTGTGCAAAGAAAATCAAATTTTACAATTGAGTCTCCACCTAATCTGACCTTTCTCTTGAGCCCAGAGAGGTGGATGGGTACCAAAATCTTAAATATCCAATTAGGTTTAAAACTTAGTCTGATTTGGTACTTTAAACCAAAAATTATCAAACCTTTTTGTAGAGAACTGAATAGTAAATATTTTAGCCTTTGTGAGCCATATGGTTTCTATTGCAAGTATAGTCATCCCTCAGTACCCAAAGGGAATTGGTTCCAGACCTCCCCCCACCCCCACCCTTGGATACCAAAACTCACTGATGCTCAAGAATCAGATATAAATTGGAGTAGAATTTGCATGTAACCCATGCACATCGTCCCGAGTATTTTAAGTTATCTCTAGATTGCTTATAATACCTAATGCCACGTCTAAACATCACATTGTTTCTGTGGATTCAATGTAGTATTCAGTGCACAGCAAATATGTGTTTTGCTTTTTGTTACTTTGTGGATTTTTTTCCCCTGATATTTTCTATCCAGAGTTGGTTGAATCCATGCTTGTGGAACCCAGGGATATGGAAGGCTGATTGTTCTCAACTCTGAGAGCTAAAGTGTCCATAAGAGAGTATGTAAGTGACCAGGAGTGGCTAAGTTCTAATAAAACTTTATTTACAAAAACACATGGCAGATTTGGCCCATAGGTCATACTTGGCCATCCTCTAGTTTTAATGATAGTTTTCAGTTTTTCTTGGAAAAAAATACTATCTCAGATAAACATCTTCTGCTTCTTGTTATAAACTGGTGTCTGAGTATATGGGGAGAAGGCTTGTGGAAACTTTTAATGTTAGGGGATTGTATTAGTCTGTTTTCATAATGCTATAAAGAAATACCAGAGACTGGATAATTTATAAAGGAAAGAGGTTTAACTGACTCACAGTTCTGCAGGCTGTACAGGAAGCATGATGCTGATATATTTGACTTCTGGGGAGGTGTAGTAGTCCATTCTCACACTGCTATAAAAAACTCCCCAAGACTGGGTAATTCATAAAGAAAAGAGGTTTAATTGATTCACAGTTCTGCATGGCTGGGGAGGCCTCAAGAAACTTACAATCATGGCAGAAGGCAAAAGAGAACCAAGTACCTTCTTCACAAGGTGGCAGGAAAGAGAACAAAGGGGGAAGTGCCAGACACTTATCAAACAACCAGATCTAGTGAGAACTCCCTCACTATCACGAGAATAGCATGGGGAAAACCATTCCCATGATCCAGTCACCTCCCAACAGGTCCCTCCTTCGACACATGGGGATTACAACTCAAGATGAGATTTGAGTAGGGACACAGAGCCAAACCATGCTGCGATGATGGGAATTATTGGATCTTTGTAGCCTCTGTATTGCCCTCTGGCTATTCCGGTGGCTGGCTGATGTCCCTTGTCTCCTATTTGCTGCTTGCTCTATTTGCATTTATAGCTGAAGTTTATAATTTCCTCAATAGCGATTTGGTTCCTCTTTCTTGGTTTGGCCAGAGCCTGGCAATATGGCCTAGTTGCCTCTGCTTCCTCTCATTCTCATTATAGATTCTGGGTCTCTGCCATATCTTCCATTAGCCCACTGGCCAGTATCTGTAGTGGGCTCATTTCTTTGCCACAGTGGTTCTCATGACAGACTTAATGGCCTTTACCTCAATGTCCATTTCTTATGAAAACTAAGGGCAGTTGGGGAAAGCTAAATTTCAGGGATCTCTCTGCCTCACCAAGGACACTTTCATGTAGTTGACCCTACACTGGAAGTTATAGGCAAGTCTATGAGGTAGCCTCCTCCCATAGTTCAAGCGGGGAGTAGTGTTACCCTTATCTTACTGTGCTTCTTCCTATAGACTTATCTCTCTTTTCTAGCATTCTCTCTCCTTTTTCCTTCCACATTTCCCCAAGGCTGGAAAGGTACAATGTTCTTTTACCTCCCCTAGAGTGTATCCCACTTCTACCATATAGTTGGCCTAGCTGTCACAGGGAAATGGATAATATTTCTGGGGTTCTCTTTGAGATCAACCCTCAAAACAGCCCTTGATTTTACTAAAGGAAGAGATTGAGGAATTTGGATATATACAGGTATATTTTTTACATAGAACCGAACGTGATTTATGTGTGTATGTGTGTGTGTGTGTGTGATCCCTAGCAAGAAGTATAAGAGTAGAGACATTCATGCAGTAATAAAAAAATTATCAGTTATACTGTTGACATTGCTTTAAGACACTAGCCTGACTTGTAAAGCTGTTGCCCTACTGCATGATCCTATTTTACATATAAGAAGAGAACATTGTCCTTTCTCTGTTTATTCCTTCTCCCTTTGTCATAAATGCTAATCTCTCTGCTATCTACCTCTACCTCCTCCCCAAATGGCTACCTCACGCAAACTAGGATGTAAGTTAAGCACCTAAAAAGGCAATAGAGAAGTGTATAGTGATAATTTTCAAGCTATGTCTTCTTTTAGATGATTGTTTACCTCTTGTCAGAGTTGATCTGACTATGAGCGCCAGTAAAATACAGTGATTAAAAGCATAAGCTTTGAAGTCATCCATATCTGGTTTTAAGTCTCAATATCACCACACACTATCTTTGTCATCTTGGGAAGTTGTTTAATTCCTTGATACTTCACATTCCAAAACTGAAAAATACAGGCATTAATAGTAATTAATACCATTAAATTATTGATTACTTACTGTTGCTAAGCACTTTACATGTTTATCTAATTTCATTCTAACTAATCAATAAGAGATAGCTATTTATTTTTATTGCTTGCAACAATGGTGCAGCCATTAAACAAATGAGCTAGACTCTGCATCTGGGTTACTATCTCAGCATCTAATGTTGGCATGCCAACACAGATTCATTTCTTTTGGGAGAAATGTGGGAGAGGTTGTGCAAGTCACAATTGGCATGTCCTGCTTGGTCATAGGGAGAAAGCAGGAAAAGGGGATTTCTCTCTTTTTTTTTAAATCTTCTTTCAAAAACTCACTTAGTCTGTCTGGAGCATAGAAAAGATAAACTAGAAGTGGGAAAAGGAAAGAAGAGGAGACTGTACAGAGTGGCTTTCTCTCAGGAATCGAGGGTTCAACTGAAGACTTCCCAGGCAGATCTACAGCAAACATCTCTCCCATAAAATCCACCCTGAGTCCTGGTACCACAGCAATTAGAGAAGACCACTGTGATTTTTGCTGAAAATCAAAGCGAACTGGAGGCTGTAGACCACATGGAGTTCGGGCACAATAGTTACACAGTGCTATTTCATGGAAATACATGGGGGAATACAAGTGGAGGGAGTGTTTGATATTGCTTTGCAAATAACTGTATGCCCAGGGAGAGGTTTGAAGCATGTCAGGAAAGGAGAAAACTATATTGATTTCATCTGTAATGACCTGTGTATCTTGAAAGGTGAAGGAACAATTGGTTTTCAAAGACTGGGCTCTGATGAAAGTTTGTTACTTATATACTGTTTTGCTTCTGTCTTTGATGTACTGAGCACTATTTTATGAAAGGCAAAAAATAGTGCCTGCATTTTTCTTTCTTTTTTGCTTGCATCCAGCACCCTTATTTTCATTAAATTGTCTCTGGATCCTGTGAAGTGAGGCTCATCTCTCCCGCTCTGTGCAGTAGAGGAAAAACAAACAAGAACTGAAAAAACTGGAAGGTGAAATGTCAAGTACCTAAGGCATTCCAGTCTAACCTTGGGCAGAGGCCAGCTACTGAACGCAGAAGGTAAAAAGACAAATTCCAGAGTGTGTTTTTATAATGGGATGGCTTGCAAGCCATGCTGACAGTGGGCTATACTCTCACAGCTCTATTTATTTATAGCTCCCCCTCCACCCAAATGCTACAGAACAAGTATTCTGACAAGTTGGAATGCTAATAGATTACGTGAAAAGCAAATCAATAAAAACCCATTCCAAAATGTCTACCTTCCCCCAGTAATTATGTAGGATATAGGAGAATGGGGATTCTTTTTCAAATCTAGTGAGGTTTAGGGATCAGGACAGGAGGTGAGGATGAAATATATGCTGTTTGACCTGATTAGAAGGATAGGAAGGATTCAGTTAGATTTCGAGGCTCCAGACAACATCTGATATTTATACAAGTCTATTCCTCTGGTTAGCGCCTCTGGGTCCTCCAATTCCTGTGGTCCGGTGGTCTCCGAGATCAGTTATGTGTCATGGTATTTAAATTTGGAGAGTGTTGCACATTCTAACTAAAAACAGGGCAACTGTGTCCTGGCTCTTTAAACATGGCCCTGACTGGTCTACCTTTTCTCCCTGATTTTTCATTTAGCAAAAACTATTCACTGTATAGACAGATGGGGCCCTACGGGATACATGAGGGTATCTAATAATTAGGGACAGCTGCTTCAGGTAAATGCAGTTTGCAGATGGCAAGGGAACACCAGATTATGCTAATTTTCCCAAAATAACTCTTCATAAAAGCTTATAGCAGAGCTGATTCTTCTATTGTGTTCCGGAAACAATGATAATGCAAAGAGTAAAGGGTCTGAGTGAAGTTTCTCCCCTCTTCGCTCCCCACCCTACTTCTAATGGCTTCAGTCTTGGAGAATTTTGCAGAATGGCCAAGAAGGCAAAATACACCTAAGTGGAGGAAGCAATCTGCTTGCTTATTCTGGTTCCTGTTAACTAGCACCATGTTTTATGAGCTATCAGCAGAAAAACATGATGTAGCACCCAAAATGATGCCAGCCTGGTAGACTATGAAACGTACTTTTCAGCTATATCTTTCTGTGACTTGAGCCTGGCACAATGTAATGGTCTCTGGACAGAGTATTGAAGCCTGAGTCCTAATTTTATCTTAGTTGCTTAACTTGTTGTGTGACCTGGGGCAAAGCAGTCTCTAGGTTTCTGTTTATTCATCTGTCAAATGGCGAAGGGTGAGTTCACGGAGGTATTATTGAGGATCCATTTAGTTAATACAAGTGCTTCAAAGAAAATGGGTAAATTTTTACAGAAAAGTATTTCATAACTCAGACATTTTTCAGTGCCTTATTCAGTGCTGGAGATAGTTTCTTTACTAAACAAATATTTGTGTACTAGATATGTTTCCAAAAATCCTAAAATGCCATTTACTGAACCGTATTTCACTCTGACCACTCCATTAGTTTGCTAGGCCTGAGTATGTTGCCTTCACCATACAAAGTGACACTTGCCTCTAGATTTTCCTGTAAGCATTATTCTGGTTTCTTTCCTACATGCTTTGCCTTTTTATCATCAGAACAGGGCTTCTCAATGTTTGCTCTTATACCACATGCACCAGAATCACTTGCTATAATGTGAATACCTGGGCCAGTGTCCTGAGATTCTCGTGAAGTACATCTAGTAAGGGACTTTGCAATATGAATTTTTTTACTAAAGTTTGAGACCTGTATCACTAAGCTTGCCTAGGCCAGAAGTGAAGTGGTAAACGAATTCCATCTGACATAGTCTAAAGATCAGTGTTGGCTGGATGCGGTGGCTCACGCCTGCAATCCCAGCACTTTGGGAGGCCAAGGTAGGTGGATCTTCTGAGGTCAGGAGTTCAAGACCAGTCTGAACAACATGGTGAAACCTGTCTCTACTAAAAATAAAAAAAAATTAGCCAGGCGTGTTGGCAGACACCTGTAATCTCAGCTACTCAGGAGGCTGAGGCAGGAGAATCACTTGAACTCAGGAGGCAGAGGTTGCAGCGAGCCGAGATCACGCCGCTGCACTCCAGCCTAGGTGACAAAAGCAAACTCTGTCTCAAAAAAAAAAAAAAAAAAAAAAAAAAAAAAAAAAAAAAAAAAAAAAAATCAGTGTTTAACAAACATGGACAGGCTAACTCATATATTATATGTCATATTTATCCCTCTTATTTCTTAGCATATGTGTGAGTTACCTCACCCTGTGCAGACTTGCTTAGTTGTAGAAAAGGGATTGGAGGAAAATATACAGTCCTTTTCTTCAGATTGGCACACACATACAGATTCTCCTTTTTCTCTCCGATTCTGTGCCCTGGGAGTCTTTTTGGAACTCTAGAGTCAGAGTCAGTCAGGCAGGCAGGTTCATATTGACAGTGGCTCTCAAAGTGTGGTGCCTGGACCAGTAGCATCAGCCTCACTTGGGAATTAGTTAGACAGGCAGACTCTCAGCCCTCCGCTCCCACTATATCTACAGAATCATTCATTACCACAATGCATTTGTGCTGTCTGTGAAGAAAATGCATTTAGAGTTATTTTTTCCAAGCATGTCATTGCACAGAAACATCCACCCTTGCTTCTGAGGGTAGAAACCCTCAGAAACTGAGGTGGGCTCAACAATCTGTGATTTAATTACCTCTTCAGGGGATTCTGATGTATGTTGAAGTCTGAGAACCATTGCCTTAAAACATTTTCTATCCCCAAACTTCATTCTCTCTGAACTGGCAGCTGGGACAGTAAAGGGGGTGTTGATTTAAACAGGAAAATAGGGGCAACACAATGTAGAAATAATTACTTAATGGTAAAGTTCTTATTTAGGGTATTTGTGCTTGAGGGAGATGAGATATTAAATAGAAATTCTCCTAGAAATGACTACAGATATTATACATATACCTCACATGTGTGTGCACACATACACACAATTACAACACACAACCATATATGTATACATATATGTGTATATGTGTGTGTATATATATATAGTTAAAGTCATTCTTAGAAACAACATTAAAAGAATAGAAACATTTAGGCAGTAATAAAAATCTGAACAATAGCTATTGATAAAAATGCAGGCAGGGGAACAAACTTGAAATATAAACCAATCAGCAGGTCCAGATGATATGCATTTTGGGGTCTTGAGGGAATTCACTAATAATTTCCCTAAATGACTGACAATGGGAGAACCTGATAAAATCCACCTGGGTATGCACTACATTTTGCCTTGTCAGCATCCTGCATAATGTTGGTATTCTGGCAGGTACATTCACTAGGGCCTTTCTGCCTACCACCACCCCCTCCCACCAAAGAAAGAAAAGATTCCATTTCTAGATGTAAATTATACAGGAGTTAACAGAATATACTTTTAAAAAAGTCCTTTTTATAAATGGAGCCTCCCCACCATTGAATGCTATCATACCAACCCCTGGGATTGTCAGGTGTGTAACACAGGACAAATGCTGCTCCCAAAGCTTGCACAGGGTAGCTGGGGCTATATGGCCTTCACATTCTTGTGCTGAGATTTACAAGTTTATATTCTGGCAATAGGACTGGAGGTAGCAAACTAGGAGCCTTTCTACAGAAAGGGAATTTGCGATCAAGTCGCATTCTATTCTGATGATGTTTTCCCTTCATTCATGTTCTTGAGAGTAAAGATGAATAAATTGAAGTGGCCACACAGATATTTAGCGGGAGATACGAGCTCCATGGAGATGAATGGAAGCCCCTGGTTCCTGCAGCTTCTAGAAACCACAGGATAAGGTTGACTTGGTCAGTTGGTCAGGCCCAAGGCTAAGGAAGGAAAGACGCAAGTAAGACCATTCCTTCTACAAACCAGCTAGTACTTCCACAATATATTAACAGGCTGTACTCCCTACCCTAGCCCTATGCTGTATCTGCACTGCCAGGCAGTCACTTCAGAAATGATTGGGAACAAGGGGAGGTGCTTCTATGCAAATCATGCTTAGGAAAAATAACTCCAAATGCATTTTCCTCACAAAGAGCAGAAATGTATTGTGGTGATGAATGATTCTAAGGGATTCTGGATAGGGATTTGGTATGTTAATGTTCTTTTTCTAGATTTACACACCTAACTAGCTTTTCTAATAATTCAATGAAATCTAAGCCTTTTCCCCAGCTCATTATTATTCAACTTCTTAAATAACTCCTTAGGCCTATACCAAAGATAGGGGAAACAAAGCTATGTATATATAGATTGTCATGTGTCAGATGTAGTGGACATCAGTGGAAAGATTACTGATTTAGGAGGTAGATGACCTGGGTTATTATCCCAGGACTACTAATATCTAGTTTGATCATCTTGGGGACAGTAGGTTTTCCCTTATTAGCCTATTTCTTTATGTGTAAAGTATAGACATTAGATATGACCTCTAATACCATACCTTTTCTAACGTTCTGTGACTTGTGCATATTGGATCCTCAACCTACATGACTTTGTCATTTGTTGTCTTGATTCTTTAAGAATAACATTTCAGGTCCATGGTGGACAAGTTTGTCATTTTACTAAGACATGAAACTGAATTTCCCATTTGAGCCTGGAGTAGGGTAGAGTCATTCAGCTAGCAAGTGAGCCTAACTGACCTCTTATCACCTTCATCTCAGTAGGGTTCTATTGTTGGCTGGGCATGGTGGCTCATGCCTGTAATCCCAGCACTTTAAGAGGTTGAGGCAGGTGGATCACCTGAAATCAGGAGTTGAAGACCAGCCTGATCAACATGGTGAAACCCCATATCTACTAAAAATACAAAACTTAGCTGGGTGTGGTGGCGCATGCCTGTAGTCCCAGATACTCAGGAGTCTGAGGCAGGAGAATTGCTTTAACCCAGGAGGTGGAGGTTGCAGTGAGCCAAGATCACACCATTGCACTCCAGTCTGGGTGACAGAGAGAGACTCTGTCTCAAAAAACAAACAAACAAACAACACACCAAAAACCCAAACCAGGGTTCTGTTGTTCTCTACTTAATAGATACAGTTTCGTGAGGGAAATTGTATACAATGGTGAATTCGGAGATTTGGAAACATAACCTTTGTTTATATCAAGGGCCTATTACACAGTATACTTGAGATTGAAAGTCACAGCAAATCAAAGCCAGTTCAGTCTTACATTCTTTGTACTTCAATTTTCTTATCTGTTAAAGAAGGAAGCAGTGATCAGAGGCTTATTTCTTTCTCATGCAAGACCAGTGTGGGAAAGAAAGACATGGAGGTAGCTCTTATCTGTCTCACCCCCTAAATGATGTATCTCTTCTGCTCATATTTTATTGACCAGAACTAGTCACAAGGCCTCAGCTTAACTGCAAAAGAGGCTGAGAAATGTAAGGGAATACATGGCACTAATGGTCACTGCCACAAGGGATAATTCCTTTCCTCTAACAGCATACAAGAATGTTAACAACAACTACTACTATTATTTATTATTATTTATTATGTGCTAGGTACTTTTCTAAATGCTGTACATATATTATCTCATTTAATCATCATAACATTGTGAGGTAGGAACTATTATTATTATGTTTACAAATGAGAAACCAAGGCACAGAAGAGATTTAGAGACTAGTACAAAGTCACATAGCTAATAAGTAACAAAGATAGTATGTTAACCTGGGTTGAGATAGAATTACATTTGGAAGGCAATGAAACTGTCCTAGGTAAATGGTACCCAGGCCAGTTCTTGGATTGGCTTTTACAATAGAATTATATTGCCTGCAGGGGGGGTTTGGAATATTGGGAGTATTTTTTTTATATCTTTATTTATTTATTTTTATTTTTATTATTATACTTTAAGTTCTAGGGTACATGTGCATAACGTGCAGGTTTGTTACATATGTATACTTGTGCCATGTTGGTGTGCTGCACCCATCAACTTGTCAGCACCCATCAACTTGTCATTTACATCAGGTATAACTCCCAATGCAATCTCTCCCCACTCCCCCCTCCCCATGATAGGCCCCGGTGTGTGATGTTCCCCTTCCCGAGTCCAAGTGATCTCATTGTTCGGTTCCCACCTATGAGTGAGAACATGCGGTGTTTGGTTTTCTGTTCTTGTGATAGTTTGCTAAGAATGATGGTTTCCAGCTGCATCCATGTCCCTACAAAGGACACAAACTCATCCTTTTTTATGGCTACATAGTATTCCATGGTGTATATGTGCCACATTTTCTTAATCCAGTCTGTCACTGATGGACATTTGGGTTGATTCCAAGTCTTTGCTATTGTGAATAGTGCCGCAATAAACATACGTGTGCATGTGTCTTTATAGCAGCATGATTTATAATCCTTTGGGTATATCCCCAGTAATGGGATGGCTGGGTCATATGGTACATCTAGTTCTAGATCCTTGGGGAATCGCCATACTGTTTTCCATAATGGTTGAACTAGTTTACAATCCCACCAACAGTGTAAAAGTGTTCCTATTTCTCCACATCCTCTCCAGCACCTGTTGTTTCCTGACTTTTTAATGATTGCCATTCTAACTGGTGTGAGGTGGTATCTCATTGTGGTTTTGATTTGCATTTCTCTGATGGCCAGTGATGATGAGCATTTTTTCATGTGTCTGTTGGCTATATGAATGTCTTCTTTTGAGAAATGTCTGTTCATATCCTTTGCCCACTTTTTGATGGGGTTGTTTGTTTTTTTCTTGTAAATTTGTTTGAGTTCTTTGTAGGTTCTGGATATTAGCCCTTTGTCAGATGAGTAGATTGCAAAAATTTTCTCCCATTCTGTAGGTTGCCTGTTCACTCTGATGGTAGTTTCTTTTACTGTGCAGAAGCTCTTTAGTTTAATGAGATCCCATTTGTCAATTTTGGCTTTTGTTGCTGTTGCTTTTGGTGTTTTAGACATGAAGTCCTTGCCCATGCCTATGTCCTGAATGGTACTACCTAGGTTTTCTTCTAGGGTTTTTATGGTATTAGGTCTAACATTTAAGTCTGTAATCCATCTTGAATTAATTTTCGTATAAGGAGTAAGGAAAGGATCCAGTTTCAGCTTTCTACTTATGGCTAGCCAATTTTCCCAGCACCATTTATTAAATAGGGAATCCTTTCCCCATTTCTTGTTTCTCTCAGGTTTGTCAAAGATCAGATGGCTGTAGATGTGTGGTATTATTTCTGAGGACTCTGTTCTGTTCCATTGGTCTATATCTCTGTTTTGGTACCAGTACCATCCTGTTTTGGTGACTGTAGCCTTGTAGTATAGTTTGAAGTCAGGTAGCGTGATGCCTCCAGCTTTGTTCTTTTGACTTAGGATTGTCTTGGCAATGTGGGCTCTTTTTTGGTTCCATATGAACTTTAAAGCAGTTTTTTCCAATTGTGTGAAGAAAGTCATTGGTAGCTTGATGGGGATGGCATTGAATCTGTAAATTACCTTGGGCAGTATGGCCATTTTCACGATATTGATTCTTCCTATCCATGAGCATGGTATGTTCTTCCATTTGTTTGTGTTCTCTTTTATTTCACTGAGCAGTGGTTTGTAGTTCTCCTTGAAGAGGTCCTTTACATCCCTTGTAAGTTGGATTCCTAGGTATTTTATTCCCTTTGAAGCAATTGTGAATGGAAGTTCATTCATGACTTGGCTCTCTGTTTCTCTGTTACTGGTGTATAAGAATGCTTGTGATTTTTTTCACATTAATTTTGTATCCTGAGACTTTGCTGAAGTTGCTTATCAGCTTAAGGAGATTTTGGGCTGAGACAATGGGGTTTTCTAAATGTACAATCAAGTCATCTGCAAAGAGGGACAATTTGACTTCTTCTTTTCCTAACTGAATACCCTTGATTTATTTCTCTTGCCTGATTGCCCTAGCCAGAACTTCCAACACTATGTTGAATAGGAGTGGTGAGAGAGGGCATCCCTGTCTTGTGCCAGTTTCCAAAGGGAATTTTTCCAGTTTTTGGCCATTCAGAATGATATTGGCTGTGGGTTTGTCATAAATAGCTCTTATTATTTTGAGGTACGTTCCATCAATACTGAATTTATTGAGCGTTTTTAGCATGAAGGGCTGTTGAATTTTGTCAAACGCCTTTTCTACATCTATTGAGATAATCATGTGGTTCTTGTCTTTGGTTCTGTTTATATGCTGGATTACGTTTATTGATTTGCAAATGTTGAACCAGCCTTGCATCCCAGGGATGAAGCCTACTTGATCATGGTGGATAAGCTTTTTGATGTGCTGCTGAATGTGGTTTGCCAGTATTTTATTGAGGATTTTTGCATCGATGTTCATCAGGATATTGGTCTAAAATTCTCTTTTTTTGTTGTGTCTCTGCAAGGCTTTGGTATCAGGATGATGTTGGCCTCATAAAATGAGTTAGGGAGGATTCCCTCTTTTTCTATTGATTGGAATAGTTTCAGAAGGAATGGTACCAGCTCCTCCTTGTACCTCTGGTAGAATTCAGCTGTGAATCCATCTGGTCCTGGACTTTTTTTGGTTGGTAGGCTATGAATTATTGCCTCAATTTCAGAGCCTGCTATTGGTCTATTCAGGGATTCAACTTCTTCCTGGTTTAGTCTTGGAAGAGTGTAAGTGTCCAGGAAATTATCCATTTCTTCTAGATTTTCTAGTTTATTTGCGTAGAGGTGTTTATAGTATTCTCTGATGGTAGTTTGTATTTCTGTGGGGTCGGTGGTGATATCCCCTTTATCATTTTTTATTGCATCTATTTGATTCTTCTCTCTTTTCTTCTTTATTAGTCTTGCTAGCGGTCTGTCAATTTTGTTGATCTTTTCAAAAAGCCAGCTCCTGGATTCATTGATTTTTTGGAGGGTTTTTTGTGTCTCTATCTCCTTCAGTTCTGCTCTGATCTTAGTTATTTCTTGCCTTCTGCTAGCTTTTGAATGTGTTTGCTCTTGCTTCTCTAGTTCTTTTAATTGTGATGTTAGAGTGTCAATGTTAGATCTTTCCAGCTTTCTCTTGTGGGCATTTAGTGCTATAAATTTCCCTCTACACACTGCTTTAAATTTGTCCCAGAGATTCTGGTGTGTTGTATCTTTGTTCTCATTGGTTTCAAAGAACATCTTTATTTCTGCCTTCATTTCGTTATGTACGCAGTAGTCATTCAGGAGCAGGTTGTTCAGTTTCCATGTAGTTGAGCGGTTTTGATTGATTTTCTTTGTCCTGAGTTCTAGTTTGATTGCACTGTGGTGTGAGAGACAGTTTGTTATAATTTCTGTTCTTGTACATTTGCTGAGGAGTGCTTTACTTCCAATTATGTGGTCAATTTTGGAATAAGTGCGATGTGGTGCTAGTAGAATGTATATTCTGTTGATTTGGGGTGGAGAGTTCTATAGATGTTTATTAGGTCTGCTTGCTGCAGAGATGTGTTCAATTCCTGGATATCCTTGTTAACTTTCTGTCTCGTTGATCTGTCTAATGTTGACAGTGGAGTGTTGAAGTCTCCCATTATTATTGTATGGGAGTCTAAGTCTCTTTGTAAGTCTCTAAGGACTTGCTTTATGAATCCGGGTGCTCCTGTATTGGGTGCATATATATTTCAGATAGTTAGCTCTTCCTGTTGAATTGATCCCTTTACCATTATGTAATGGCCTTCTTTGTCTCTTTTGATCTTTGATGGTTTAAAGTCTATTTTATCAGAGACTAGTATTGCAACCCCTGCTTTTTTTTGTTCTCCATTTTCTTGGTAGATCTTCCTCCATCCCTTTATTTTGAGCCCATGTATGTCTCTGCATGTGAGATGGGTCTCCTGAATACAGCAGACTGATGGGTCTTGACTCTTTATCCAGTTTGCCAGTCTGTGTCTTTTAATTGGAGCATTTAGTCCATTTACATTGAAGGTTAATATTGTTATGTGTGAACTTGATCCTGCCATTATGATATTAACTGGTTATTTTGCTCGTTAGTTGATGCAGTTTCTTCCTAGCCTCAATGGTCTTTACATTTTGGCATGTTTTTGCAATGGCTGGTACCGGTTGTTCCTTTCCATGTTTAGTGCTTCCTTCAGAGTCTCTTGTAAGGCAGGTCTGGTGGTGACAAAATCTCTAAGCATTTGCTTATCTGTAAAGGATTTTATTTCTGCTTCACTTATGAAACTTAGTTTGGCTGGATATGAAATTCTGGGTTTAAAATTCTTTTCTTTAAGAATGTTGAATATTGGCCCCCACTCTCTTCTGGCTTGGAGAGTTTCTGCCGAGAGATCTGCTGTTAGTCTGATGGGCTTCCCTTTGTGGGTAACCCGACCTTTCTCTCTGGCTGCCCTTAAGATTTTTTCCTTCATTTCAACTTTGGTGAATCTGACAATTATGTGTCTTGGAGTTGCTCTTCTCGAGGAGTATCTTTATGGCGTTTTCTGTATTTCCTGGATTTGAATGTTGGCCTGCCCTACTAGGTTGGGGAAGTTCTCCTGGATGATATCCTGAAGAGTGTTTTCCAACTTGGTTCCATTTTCCCCTCACTTTCAGGCACCCCAATCAGACGTAGATTTGGTCTTTTTACATAATCTCATACTTCTTGCAGGCTTTGTTCATTTCTTTTTCATTTTTTTTTTCTTTTGGTTTCTCTTCTCGCTTCATTTCATTCATTTGATTCTCAATCGCTGATACTCTTTCTTCCAGTTGATCGAGTCGGTTACTGAAGCTTGTGCATTTGTCACGTATTTCTCGTGTCATGGTTTTCATCTCTGTCATTTCTTTTATGACCTTCTCTGCATTAGTTACTCTAGCTATCAATTCTTCCACTCTTTTTTCAAGATTTTTAGTTTCTTTGCGCTGGGTACGTAATTCCTCCTTTAGCTCTGAGAAATTTGATGGACTGAAGCCTTCTTCTCTCATCTCGTCAAAGTCATTCTCCGTCCAGCTTTGATCCGATGCTGGCGATGAGCTGCGCTCCTTTGCCGGGGGAGATGTGCTCTTATTTTTTGAATTTCCAGCTTTTCTGCCCTGCTTTTTCCCCATCTTTGTGGTTTTATCTGCCGCTGGTCTTTGATGATGATGGTGACGTACTGATGGGGTTTTGGTGTAGGTGTCCTTCCTGTTTGATAGTTTTCCTTCTAACAGTCAGGACCCTCAGCTGCAGGTCTGTTGGAGATTGCTTGAGGTCTACTCCAGACCCTGTTTGCCTGGGTATCAGCAGCAGAGGCTGCAGAAGATAGAATATTTCTGAACAGTGAGTGTACCTGTCTGATTCTTACTTTGGAAGCTTCCTCTCAGGGGTGTACTCCACCCTGTGAGGTGTGGGATGTCAGACTGCCCCTAGTGGGGGATGTCTCCCAGTTAGGCTACTCAGGGGTCAGGGACCCACTTGAGCAAGCAGTCTGTCCCTTCTCAGATCTCAACCTCCGTGTTGGGAGATCCACTGCTCTCTTCAAAGCTGTCAGACAGAGTCGTTTGCGTCTGCAGAGGTTTCTGCTGCTTTTTTGTTGTTGTTGTTGTTGCTTAGCTGTGCCCTGTCCCCAGAGGTGGAGTCTACAGAGACAGGCAGGTTTCCTTGAGCTGCTGTGAGCTCCACCCAGTTCGAGCTTCCCAGCTGCTTTGTTTACCTACTTAAGCCTCAGCAATGGCGGGCGCCCCTCCCTCAGCCTCGCTGCTGCCTTGAGGTTCGATCGCAGACTGCTGTGCTAGCAATGAGGGAGGCTCTGTGAGCGTGGGACCCTCCCGGCCAGGTGTGGGATATAATCTCCTGGTGTGCCTGTTTGCTTTAAGCGCAGTATTGGGGTAGGAGTTACCTGATTTTCCAGGTGTTGTGTGTCTCAGTTCCCCTGGCTAGGAAAAGCGATTCCCTTCCCCCTTGCACTTCCCAGGTGAGGCGATGCCTTGCCCTGCTTCAGCTCTTTCTGGTCGGGCTGCAGCAGCTGACCTGCACCAATTGTCCGGCACTCCCTAGTGAGATGAACCCAGTACCTCAGTTGAAAATGCAGAAATCACCGGTCTTCTGTGTTGCTCACGCTGGGAGTTGGAGACTGGAGCTGTTCCTATTTGGCCATCTTGCTCCGCCCCCCTGGGAGTATTTTTAATTGTTAAAATGTTGAAGGTTGGATCAGGTAAGAGGAAGAGTCAGCGATGTTAGGTGTCTTGCAATGAGGAGGACATTCCTGTACAATGACAAATTGTCCTATTTACATCCCACAAGATGTGAATGTCATTCAAGATGTTCAGGTACATGTATGACATCTTTAAAAATTATCTGAGCCTAGAATTTAAGTCTGTTTTATTTGTTAACACAAAGTATGTCTCACACAGTTTTAATATATGCTGAATTTTCTAGTAATGAAACAGTATTTTAGAGACAGAGTCTCTCACTCTTTCACTGAGGCTGGAGTGGAATGGGGCAATCATAGCTCATTATAGCCTCAAACTCCTGGGCTCAAGCAACCATGCTGCCTCAGCCTCCTGAGAAGCTGGGACTGTAGGTGCATACCACCATGCCTGGTTATTTTTAATTTTTTTTTTTTTTTTTTTTTGTAGAGACGGGGTCTCACTGTGTTGCCCAGGCTGGTCTCAAACTCCTGGCCTCAAGTTTTCCTCCTGCTTTATCCTCCTTAAATGGATGAAATACAGGCATGAACCACCATGCCTAGCGTTTATCGAAGGAAGGTTTTACTTTGTTTTGTTTAGAACTTTACTGCTAATATCCAGTTTACTAAATGCCAACCATTTTTATAATCACGTTACGTATATTAATTTATTTAATCCTCACTACACCCAAAATGGTACATACTATTGTTATTCCCATTTTGCAGATGAAGAAACTGAGGCACAGAGAACTTAAATAACTTGCTCAAGGTCACAATCTTAACAAGTTGCAATCACCATTTTGTAAAATCATGTTATTGATAACAATGTTTTTCATGGTATTTATCTTCACGTTTTACCATTTCTGGTACTTACCATTTCTTCACATAAATTAAACTATTTGTCTGGTATCATTTTCCTTTTGCCTGAAGAACTTCTTGAACATTTCTTGTACTGCAGGTCTTCTAGCAATGAATTCTCTCAGCTTTTGTCTGAACATGTCTTTATTTCTCCTTAATTTTTGAAAATAATTTTCTCAGGTATAGAAATATGTGTTGATGGCGTATTTCTTTCAGTGTTTTAAACATGTCACTCCATTGTCTTCTGGTTGGCATACTGCTTGTAGTGTTTAAAACACCACTCCCAAATCCATCTCCATGTACAGCTGTCACATGCACAGAAGACATCTGACCTCTTCATTATATCTCCTAGTGTAGTCATATCAAAGCATTTACATATCATTTTATTTTTAATAGCTGTCCCTTTCTATTTTATATTACAGTTATGGCATCATGCTAGTTTTTACAAATTATGCATATAAAAAGTTATTATCTATGAATTTAATTTTGAAATGTTAAAGTGAACATTATAAATATTTGTAGGTAAAAAGAAGTGTTGAATTTGGTATATTTAAAATCACTGTCCTAGACAAAACTATTAATTCAGAAAAATTGCTTTTCAGTTTTCATTCCTCCTTTTGATCTCATCAACTGCTTGGCTTATCTGCTCTTTGGCTCTTATTAATTTTAATGAATAGTGGTTACTTTGGAATTGGTATGGTATTTTCCAAATTTTTCACAGTGAACAAAGTTTACTTTTATAACCAAGAAGTTAAAATGAAGACTTCAAATAAGACAAAGCATATATATATATATATATACACACACACATATATATATGAAGGTATTAGTGGCCAATAATAACTTCATGTACCATATTCAACCCTGCTCCAAATAAACAAGCATCCCAAAATATTTGTAAGTCATCAGTGTCTTCAAGATTTAACTATCTACTTTAAGAATTGTAGGCACTGCAGGAAGATATTCTAAGGCAGGTGATATTTTGGAGGTGGTGTTACTTATCTATTACTGCACACTTTTCCTCAAGATGTAGCGGCTTAAAACAATAAACATTTATTATCACACAATAGCTCAGGGTCAGGAATTCAGAAGCTATTTGGTTGGATTATTCTGGCTCTGGATCACTCATGAGGTTTCATTTATGCTGTCAGCCTGGGCTGCTATCATCTGAAAGCTTGATTGTGGTTAAGGGATCTACTTCCAAGCTCACTCACAAAGCTGTTAGCAGGAGCCATTAGCTCCTCACCACGTGAACTTTTCTATAGAGCTGCTCACAACATGGCAACTGGCTTAATCTAGAGAGAGAGGGAAAGAGAGAGATCCCAAGACAGAAGCCAAAATATATTTTATAACCTAATGTCATCAGTTACAGCATCACTTTTTCTGGATTCTATTGCTCACAAGACCAATCCTTATATACCGTCGAAGGGGACTTCACAGGAGCGTCAACATTGGAGGCAGAGACTACTAGGGACCGTTTTGGAGATAGATAGCCACAGGGGTCCCCAATCACATCTTGGATCACTTACATGTCAAATTGTACAAGCTGTACTGTGCATACATGCGTGTTTGCACACAGGCATGCTTGCATGTGTGTGTGTACATATACAATCCTATACATAGACACCACAAGGAGAGGTTTTTATGATCCATAAGCCAAAATTTTTTCATGGCTATCTGATGGCTCACAGCAGTGCTGTTAACTTTACTACTTTGTATGTTGATGAATAGGTTAATGGCTTTAGAGGCAAATGTGTACTTCCTGGAATATACACTATTATTTTTCAATGAAGCACAGAATCCAAACTTGGAAAGAAACTGCTCTTGAATTTTCATTCAGTTTATCTGGGTAAAAGATATGGAAATGTAATGTTTAAGAGTGGAGACTCTGGAGTCAGGGAGTCTGGGTTCAAATCCTGGCTGAACCGTTTACTAGCTTTGGAATCTTGAGGAAATCAACCTTGCTGTGTTTCAGTTCTATTGTTATGTGAAGGTGAAACTAACATATGCCTCATAGGATTCTTTTGTGATAATTGAACAAGCTATTGTTTTAAATATGGCCCACAGTTACCTAGAAATCGTAGTTTCCCATCACCATTGGTGCCTTTTGATGATTTGAGAATCATCTTCTCTGTTAGTTGTGCCTAGCCATTCATCTGCTCAGTCTATCTCCTCCTTAGTGCTTAGAAAATATAGGAGGGTTGTTCATTGTTTCCCCATTTTGTGGATCCTGTCATAATGTGCCGTCCTCCCTTCTCACTTCTCTGAGAAAAGATCTGCTGCTGTTTAAGGCACAATTAACAATCTGACTGAAGGAACGCATTAAGTTGTTATCAGATATCAACATCTTGATCCAAATAGTCAGCTTAGCTCAAATAGGGAGCAGGGTTCTGGTAAAACGGAATAGAGGGAGGAAGGCATGTGATGTGCTTAAGGACACAGGGAGGGAACAATTTCAGTATCTAGGGTGGGTGCTTCCTAGAGGGGACTTACCTTAGGGGAGGCAGCATGAGAGAACTGAGAGGCAAGCAGTGGGTGCTGGAGGGTGCTAAATGGGAAGAGTTGTGAGTGTATAGAAAGGTTAGGTAAGACTGAAGACAGCCTAATTCGTTTTACATTTTTACTGAAAACCTGTGGAGTGTGTGTGGCGGGGGGGGGGGGGGGGGGGGGGAGGTCAGGTGCATGGTGTGATCTTTGAAAAAGAGACCATTTCAGTCTTCTTTGCTGCAGAGTACATCACAGAAGTGCCTCATTTAGATAATATTGGAAAAGATCTTTCCCTTCAACCTCAAAGCATGAATGCTTCACATAATGAAATGCTGACCACTTCCTGCTGGTGCATTCCACAGCTTTTCCTCTCTTTGCTTTAGTTGGTGGTGCACACCAACCGGGCATTTCTCAAAATGCCCAGCCCTTTTGCCTTTAATAGGAGTTGTTTTGTGTTCCTCATAGAAGCATTTTCACTGAGAGCAAGGAGTCTGTGGAAATTATTTCTTTTCTTAATGGGGAAAAGGTTTCCACATCATTCTTGCACATCTGCATGGCTTCCTTTAGACTTTGTTCAGTGCAACCTTGCCTTTCATGGTTGGAGGCATCAGGTGCTGAGGCACTCTGTAGTTCTGTTCAGCACAGTAGAGGAGCCTTTACCAACTATAATGACCATGTCCCATACACACTGTTTCCAGAATCAGATGCTAAATATGATATGAGAAAAAAAAAAAAACACACATTAAATGTAGGATTTTCATGTAGATCTGAATTTGCCTCTCACTTTCTAATCCTCTGTACTATTGTTTTACAATGATTTCTGACAAGAGGCCAGTCTAGAAAAATAATATCAAGTGCATAAACAAACCCTAAATCCCTCATTAAGCTATTAGCATTGTAAGAGAGCTCATTATTTTTCACCTTCCAATTATTTACTTTTTAAATTAGAGAATATGCTCAAAGTTGAACGGCACCCAATACGTTCTGCAGAACATCAACCCAGTTTTGCTATATTAAAATTTTACCTTGCACCAGAAAGGTTGGAAAATCAAAAGTGGTTTTGAAGGAATTTTTACTCCTTCTATTATGTGTTCCTTGCTAGGTTCATATGAGAAACATGTATATGTTATATGACATATATTGATGGCTAAAAAGTTATCAGAGCTTAAAATTACCTCTTCTTAGTCTAGGGATCTCAGATTACCTTGTTCTTATTTGCCACCCTAAAATTCTCTAGCAGTGGGCAGTAAAAGATGTTGAAAGAATGAGCAGTTTTTAAAAAAATTTATTTATTATTATTATACTTTAAGTTGTAGGGTACATGTGCATAACATGCAGGTTTGTTACATATGTATACTTGTGCCATGTTGGTGTGCTGCACCCATCAACTCGTCATTTACATCAGGTATAACTCCCAATGCAATCCCTCCCCCCTCCCCCCTCCCCATGATAGGCCCCAGTGTGTGATGTTCCCCTTCCTGAGTCCAAGTGATCTAAGAATGAGCAGTTTTTAACTAGCACCCAAAGTGATTCTGATGCACTCTCACTTTGAGAATCCCTGATTATGGCAAACATTTTCAGCATCTTGGAAAAGTCACCTCAGTGTTTTGTTTTGTTTTGTTTTGGAATGATGAAAATAGTAAACATAGAAAAGAATGAAATTTACTAAGTGGAACAGATATATATTACAGATATGTATTTCAACTTTAAGGCATATGTGAAGAAATGCTTTTATCTGCATATTAAATGACTCACTGGGCCATCAAGAGGTTATTAACAAGATTACTGATTCTAACAGGTGAATGTTTAAATTGCCAAAAAGTGGATGACGATGATAATAAATGTAATAATAGTTAACACACGGTCCCTACCTTCATGGGACTTCCTGCAAAGCAGGAAATGCAGACATTAAGTGAATTGTTTGTCTGATGCAGGTTATAAAAGGAAAGCACAGGATGCTGTGGAAATGCCTAACATGAGGTTCTAATCTCATCCAAGGGATATGAGACAAGACTGGGAAGGGGATCTTTAACCTGATCCCTGAAGGATAAGAGGGCATTACCAAAAGAGATGGGAGAAGTGTTGCAGGCAAAGGAAATGACATGTTCAAAGGTACACATAGAACTGTAAAGTTCAGTATGGCTAGAGTGGAGCAAGGCAAATAGTAGACAGAAAGGAGTCTGCCATATGTTCCCTGAAGCTAATAACTATCATTCCAACTCATTGTGTATCACTCCTTGGAATGCTCTTCTGCCAGATCATGGCTGCCTGTCTCCTTCTCATCATTCAAAATCCATCTCCAATATTACCTTCATAGCAAGGCCTTTCTTGAGCACTTCAGCTGTGTCTATCACTTTATCACGTTCTTCACTATACTCATCAGTATTTTAAACTACATTTTTATTTAAATATCTCCTTCTTTCTTACTCGTATTCCTTCACTAGAATGTAAGCTCACCGAAGGTAGGGACCTGGTCTAGCTCATTCACTGTGGCATTTCTGCTACCTAGAACAATGCTAGGCAGAGAAAGGTACAATTGATATTTGTGTTTTCATTTACAATTTTTTTTTGACATACACAAACCTGACTGGGTGTGGTGGCTCACACCCATAATCCTAGCACTCTGGGAGACTGAGGTGGGAGAGTAGCTTGAGGCCAGAAGCTTGAGATCAGCCTGGGCCACATAGTGAGACCCATCTTTACAAAAAATTTTTAAAAATTAGCCAGACATGGTGGTGCACACCTGTATTCCTAGCTACTGAGAGGATTGCTTGAGCCCACAAGTTTGAGGGTACAGTGAGCTAGGACTGAGCCACTGCACTCCAACCTGGGTGACAGAGCAAAACCTTGTCTCTTAAAAAACACAAAGCTGTATATAATTAATATATATATATAAATTGATGAGTTTGGAGATAAGTACACATCTGTGAAACCATCATCACAATCTACGCCATAAAACCATCCATCCTCTCCAGCAGTTTCCCCCATCCTCTTATTTACTGTATTTTTTTTTTGTGATAAGAATACTTAAGATGTACTCTTGTAGCAAATTTTGAAGTATATAATTCAGTATCATTAACTATAGGCACTAAGCTGCATTGTAGATATTGGAGATGTTTATTTTTTATAATCAAAACTTTGTACCCTTCAACTAATAACAATTGATAGGTATAAACTGACTGACCACATCCAGTGGTATTGGTCAAGCAGAAGTACTCAAACCATTGTCCATTGGTTTTGTATGGCTCCTCAAAGACTTCGGATATGACCACAAAGCAAATATAAAGAGAAAAAATACCACCTGGAATTGAATGACTTGGGGATTAGAATTATAACTAGGTACCTTGCAAGGCCTAAAATTACATAGCAAAATAGAGGCAGATGACTAACTTTTTATTTTTTTATTTTTATTTTGTGTTTTTGTTTTTTGTTTTGTTTATTTATTTATTTGTTTTTTATTTTACTTTAAGTTCTGGGATACATGTGCAGAATGGGCAGGTTTGTCACATAGGTACACATGTACCATGGTGGTTTGTTGCACCTATCAACCTGTCATCCAGGTTTTGGGCCCGCATGCATTAGGTATTTGTCCTAATGCTCTCCCTCCCCTTGCCCCCGACCCTCCAGCAGGCCCCAGTGTGTGATGTTCCCTTCCCTATGTCCATGTGTTCTCGTTGTCCAACTCCCACTTATGAGTGAGAATATTCAGTGTTTGGTTTTCTGTTCTTGTGTTAGTTTGCTGAGAATGATGGCTTCCAGTTTTATCCATGTCCCTGCAAAGGACATGATCTCATTCTTTTTTTATGGCTGCATAGTATTCCATGGTGTATACATGCCACATTTTCTTTATCCAGTCTATCATTTATGGGCATTTGAGTTGATTCCAAGTGTTTGCTATTGTAAATAGTGCTGCAGTAAGCATACGTGTGCATGTGTCTTTATAGTAGAATGATTTATAGTCCTTTGGGTATACACCCAGTAATGTGATTGCTGGGTCAAATGGTATTTCTTGTTCCAGATCCTTGAGGAATTGCCGCACTGTCTTCCACACTGGTTGAACTAATTTACACTCCCACCAACAGTGTAAAGGCATTCCTCTTTCTCCACAGCCTCGCCAGCATCTATTGTTTCCTGACTTTTTTTAAATTGCCATTCTGACTGGCGTGAGATGGTGTCTCATTGTGGTGACAAAATTTTTAATTGAGAACAATATTTTCATGACAGTAGTGAAACATTTAAATTGTCCATTTGTTTACAAGATTTAGATTCATCCTGTCCCTTCATCAATGGAACTGGTAAATTCTCATTCTTACTCTTGCTTAAACTTGTGTCCTCAATCTAAGTCCACTCTCCCTGTCCCTTTTGAGCAAGGGCCAATTATTACAATATAAAACTCCTTAATTACATACTGTGACATTTCATCTACTATTCCCCATATTTTTCAGGAGGCTGATTGCAGGCTGGGGTTGGGTTTATTACCATTTGTTAGAAATTGTTCTGCACAGAAGCGTATTCAACCAATCTAGAATCCGGTGCTCTTCTTAGTGATGATGTCAGCACATATAAGCACTAAGCATGTATCCCACTTTGTTCCTGGTGCTAGGGAAAGGACATGAAACAACATGAAGAGGAGTTCAACTTTTAGAATACAACGAGTTACTGAGCTACAGGTAAATTAAGCTAACCTTTTGAAAATTTGGTGGCTTACACTTTTACTTCTATGCTTGGGTTCTTCTAAAGCATCTTTCTAAGACTTCACATCTGCTAGTTCTCCAAAACCACCCGTTCAGCATTTTGATGTCATTTTCAGCTGGTCTCTTCCTTCTTATGGTCTGACATACCATCTCCCCTTTATTACTGATTTTATTCTGGGTAACTGATTCCACCTGGACATTTTTGGCAAGCCCATGAAAACACAGCTTTGCTCAATTACTTGTTCACAGCTTCCTCTCCTCATTTATCTGAGAGCCATCGTGTTCTTTGGACCTTCTTTCTTACTTTGTGTGACTGGAAAACGTTTTCCTGTTAGCTTTTAAGTCTCATATAATTTCCTTTTACTCCTTACAGATCTAGCCTGGTTTTCACTTTTTGTGGTATTCCTATTTCCCTTTTGGGTCACTGTATTGCTTTGGATTTCGGCCAACTTGGCATCTGGTTACCTTGTGAAACAGCCCTGAAATTTGACATCAGAGTAAAATTACTTCAATGTGTTGTGCATCTTGTGCGTCCCATTAAAACTAATTTCTAAATAACTTCACCTGTGGCCACCTAGGAGCTGGGTTACTGCATGGAAATGGACTTTCTGTTTTCCCTGTGAATATTCTACCTAGAGCCAGCATTTCAAGAGCACAGAGGAATGAGGCATGCTTATATAGTCCTATATTTGTCAGCTACAGGTTGCCATAACAAAATATCACAGATGCCATGGCTTAAACAACAGATATTTATTTTCTCATAGTTCTATAGCTAAAAGTCCAAGAGCATGGTGCCAACGTGGACAGTTTCTGGTGAGGGCTCTCTTCCTGGCTGATAGCCTCCTTCTCACTGTGTTTTCATATGGCTGGGTGAGCGAGCACTAAGTGTCTCTTCTCATAAGGCCACTAATTCCACCATGAAGGCCCCATCCTCATGACTTCATCTAAACCTACTTACCTCCCAAAGGCCCCATCTCCAAATACCATCCCCCTGGGGGTTAGAGCTTCAGCATATGAATTTGGGGTGGGGAGACACAATTGAGTCCATACCAAGTTCCTTTTTTTTTTTTTTTTTTACAGGTGAAGGAAAAATAATAAAATCAACCTGCCCTTTTGAGTGGGATAATAGTGGGGTGACTGGAAATCAACCTATTACTTAATTACTACTTAGAGTCAATGTGATAATATAGTTGTTAAAGATTCTAGAGCCAAATTACCTGTTTTTTTCTCCCAGCTAGTACTTTCTAGGTATGAATATTCAGTTAAATTAATCAATTACTGTGCCTCAGTTTCCTCATGTCTAAAATGGGTATAATAGTAGTATTTATCTCATAGATTGTTGTGTGTATTAAATGAGTTAAACATGAAGTACGGTGTCAGGCACATAGTACATTGTTCAATAATTGTTATCATTGCTGATATAATCACTGTAATTGTTAATGTGGTCTCTGTTCCAAACTCATATAGATTCTGGTTCTGTTCTTGATTCAGACCATTCAAGCATAATGCCGTCTATCCTCTCCCACCCCCAGATCTTAACTGAGGATCTGGGATTGAAATGGAAGTTGTCTCATTCTCTCATTTGTAGGGGGCATTTTGTCAGCCTGGCTGAAGTTGAGCTTGGAATTGGAATCAGTACAGAGAGTTGGGGGTTACCCCAGGAAGTCAGAAGTACAAAGAGGCAGAGATGAATTTCTTAGGGCACAATTTGGGAAGCACCATTCTATCTTTTGACGGGCAAATGGAGGTTCATAAATGAAAAGCATTTAGCAAGTTTAGAAGCTGGCTGATACTGGAAAGCAGCGAAAAGTAAGACCCCAAAATGAAACATGAAACCAGAGGGGATTCCACAGTCATTTCTGAGAGTAGGGCTGAAGAGGTTAAGGGTAATTCTTACTGATACTGGCATTTTGAGTGGGCTGCTCTTTTCCAAACCCCAAGATCAGGGTGAGCAGAAACAGACATTGAGTTTCTTAAAGTATGGGGCTGGTTGCAGCAGTGGCCATCTTTGCTTATAGTTTGGCATTGATTATTGTCAGGCAGTAAAGGCAATAAATCCACATACAAAGTTCCCTGACTAAGCAGGCAATAGTCATTTAAAGATACTCTTTCCTATGAAATTGAGAATTGCACATTTCTTGAGATCTACTTAAGTCAAAATATATGTGACTTGAGACAATCATTGTCCAGGGAATGATACCTAAGTTACCATTTCCAAACAAAAATTTTCCATTCAGCTTCTTGGGAATAAACTTTCATTTAAAATATTTAAAAATCAAAATATGGAAGCCCCTCCCCACCATTAACAAATAAGTAATACATTCTGCATTGGAACCCATCTCTTGATTAGAAGCATAGGCTTATCTCTATTTAAGGAAATTGACACACAGTATTTAGAAAATGAGGAGAAGGGAGATGGCATACCAAATAGAAAATAATCTCCAACAGAAATTTAGCATATTGCAAACCCTAATAAACCACTTCTACAAAAAAAAAAAAAAAAAAAAAAGACCTACAGAAGGGTTTCCATGGAGACTGCCCTTCAAACTTTGAACTTCCCCTGTTTTTTTTTTCCTCAGGAACCCATCTCTGTCAATACTGCTCCTCATTAAGGCTCATGATCAATAAGTCAGACAAAGCACAATATTTCTTTATTGCAGCTTATGGTGGTTTCAAGGTACACTCTACATACAAGCTGGTCAGTAACAGGGCTTGGATCTCATTCATTAAATCTGGTATCACTTGAGCTCATTAATAAGCAGAGTTAAGTTGGCTGACTCCATCTTACAACTATTTCAGTCCTACTTTGATAATTCCTCCCTTGACAATTCCCAACTTACTCTTATCCCAAGCCTAGTGTATGGCTGTTTCTTTCTCAGCTGCCATTGACTCAGATGAAGCAAGTTCCGTTTTTGCTCCCCCGTCTTAGTGTAAGATCAAAAGTACTCTCTGTACAGCCATTCGAACTCCAGCCGAGTGATGCTTCACTAGTGCCTTACTCCTAGGAATTTTCCCTAACAGGCCCTTTTTCTTATGCACAGGTTGCCCAGTTAGCTGTCCTTCCTCTACTCCAGCCCTCAGACTTTAACACCAGTTCCAAGGGTAGTTTCCTATAATCATTTGTAATATCTGCTCACTCATTTTCTTTTTATTTCTCTCCTTTACAATCTTACAGCTTTCATATGGCTTTCTAGCATCAACCTCCTCCTCAGAGTCACACTTACCTAGATAGAGGGTCACATTTCAGGAAATAATATGGTTAGTGGTTACTACATCAGACTGTAATGTTGAACCATTCATTCAATAAATGCCTTTTTAATAGAGAACTTTAACTATTTTTAAATATTTATTTTAATGACAATTTATATAACAATTCATTAGGTAATTTTTATGGGTTTCATTTTGGAGTTAATTGTAGATTCATGGGCAATGGTAAGAAATAATACAGAGAGGTTCCATGTGCCCTTTACCCAATTTCCTTCAGTGGTAATATCTTGATAAATTCTAGTATAATATCACAACCAGGATATTGACATTGATACCATCAAGATACAGAGCAGTTCCATTACCATAAGGATCCATTTGTTACCCTTTTATAGCCACATCATTCTCATTGTGAAGATGTATATCCCTTTTATAGCCACACAACCTGCTGTCCCTGATCGCTAGCAACCATTAATCTGTTCTCCATTTCCATAATTTTATCATTTCAAGAATGTTATATAAATGACATCATACAGTGTGTAACCTTTTGGGATTGGCTTTTTTACTAAACATAATTTCCTGGGAATTCATCCAGGTTTACTATGTGTATCAAGAGTTTGTTCCTTTTCCTTGTTGAGTAGTATTCCATGACATGGATATACTGCAGCTTGTTTAACCATTTATCTGTTGAAGGATATCTGGATTGTTTCCAGTTTTTAGTTATTACAAATAAAGGTGGTGCTATGGGCTGAATTATGCTCTCCCAAAGTTAATATGTTGAAGTGCCAACCCCCAGTACTTCAGAATATAACTGTATTTGGGAATAAAGCCTTTAATAAGGTAATTAAGTTAAAATGAGTCAGTTGAATAGGGTCTTAATCCAATATCACTGGTGTGTTTTTATAAGAAGAGGAAGGAGGTGGGGATGGTTAACGGCTACAAAAACAGGATGAATAAGACCTACTATTTGATAGCACAGTAGCGTGACTATAGTCAATAATAACTTATTTGAACATTTTAAAATAAGTAAAACAGTGTAATCCGATTGTTTGTAATACAAATACTCGAGGGAATGGATGATCCATGATGTGATTATTTCACATTGCATGCCTGTGTCAACACATCTCATGTATCTTATAAGTATATATGCCTACTATGTACCAATGAAAATTTAAAATTTAAAAAAAATTAAAAAGAGGAAGAGAAACCAGGTGTACACATGCAGAGGGATGGGGGACAACCATGTGATCAGGCAGCAAGAGCACAGCCATCTGCAAGCTGAGAAGAGAAGCCTCAGAGGAAACCAACACTGCTGGCACCTTGATCATGGACTTCCAGAATCAAGAACTTTGAGAATAAATTTCTGTTGTCTAAGCCACCCAGTCTGTGGTATTTTGTTATGGCCACCCTAGCAAATTAATACAGCTGCCATGCATAGCATAACCTGTAGGCTTTTGTGTGAACATAATTTTTCATTCTCTGGGATAAATTTTTTAAAATTGCAATTCCTGGGTCATATGGTAGTTGAATGTTTAGTTTTACTAAACTGATAGGAAACTGCCAAACTGTTTTCTAAGGTGACTGTACCATTTTATGTACACACCGGCAATGTATGGTATGAGTGATCCAGTTTCTCAGCTTCTTTGCCAGGATTTGGTGTCATCACTATTTTTAATTTTAGCCTTTCTTATAAGTGTGTAGTGGTATCTCATTGTAGTTTTAACTTGCATTTCCATGATGGCTAATGATGTCAAACATTTTTAAAGTGCATATTTGTCATCTCTCTATCCTCTTTGGTGAAATATCTGTTCATGTCTTTTGTCCATTTTCTACATGGATGGCTTAATTTTTTATTGCTGATTTTTGAGACTTTAAAAAATATTATAGATACTAGTTTTTTATTGTATATATACTTTATAAGTATTTTCTCCCGTTCTCTAGCTCATTCTAAAAAAATCATTTTAAGAGTCATTTGCGGAGCAAAAGTTTTTACTTTTGAATAGGTCCAGTTTATCAAATTTTCCTCTTACGGATCATGCTTTAGGTATTAAATCTAAGAACTCTTTGCCTAATCCTAGATCCTGAAGTTTTTTTGTAATTTTCTAAAACTCTTAGTTTTACATTTCACATTTAAATTCATAATCTATTTTGAGTTAATCTTTGTATAAGGTTTGAAATTTAAATTGTTTTATCTCTTTTACTTATACATTTCCAATATTTCTAATACCAGTTGTTGAGACGCTATCCTACCTCTATCAAATTGCTTTTATACCTTTGTCAAAAGCAGTTGGATATATTTGTGTGGGTCTCTGAGTTCTAGTTCCTTATTCTGTTCCTTTAATCTATATGCTTGTCCCTCCACACAGTCTTATTACTGTAGTTGTATAATAAATCTTAAAATGAGGTAGACTGATTTACTCTATTTTTCTTTTTCCAAAATTGCTATAGCTTTTGTAGTTCCTTTGTTTTTCCATATATATTTAAAAATAATCTTGTCAATATCTACAAAATTTTTTTTGTAGGTGTGATAGGAATTGTATTAAACCTATAAATCAAGTTGAGGAGAATCAGTATCTTTACTATATTTAGTCTTCCAATCTATGAACATAGTATTTTTTTGCATTTAGTAGATCTTTTATTTCTTTCAATAGAATTTTGTAATTTTGAGCACACAGATACTATACATGTTTTGTTAGATTTACACCTAAGTGTTTCATTTTCTTGGAGCATTTATGTTTGTGTTTTTCATTTTAATTTCCATATGCTCATTATTATTGTATAGAAATATGATTGATTTATTGTGTTGATCTTATATTCTGCAACCTGTAAATCTTATATTGTGCGAGCTTTTGGGTTATTTATTTGGTTTTACACATGGTCTGGCTCTGTCACCCAGGATGGAGTACAGTGGCACGATCACAGCTCACTGCAACCTCTGCCTCCCAGGCTCAAGCCATCCTCCCACCTCAGCCTTCCGAGTAGCTGGAACTACAGCTGCGCACCACCATGTCTAGCTAATTTTTGTATGTTTTGGAAGAGGCAGGGGTTTTGCCATGTTGCCTGGTCTTGTCTTGAATTCCTGGGCTCAAGCAATCCACCTGCCTCAGCCTCCCAAAGTGCTAGGATGACAAGCTTGAACCACTGCACCCAGCTGAATCTGAAGTCTTATTTGTTCTAGGAGGGCTTTCTTTTTTCTTTTTTTCTTTTCTTTGTTGTTTTTGTAGTTTTTTAGGAGTTTTCTACATAGACAATTTTGCCATCTTTCAATAAGAATGGTGAGGGCAGGCATCCTTGCCTTGCTGCTGATTTTGGGGGGAAAGGCTTCAGTCTTTCACCATTAAGCATAATGTTTGCTACATATTTTTTATAGATATTCTTTATCAAGTTCAGGTGCTTCCCCTTCATTAGCTTGCTGAACTTTTTTTTTTTTTTTTTTTTACCATAAATGGATATTGCAGATTGTCAAACATGTTTTCTGCCTTTATTGATATAATTATATAATTTTTCTTCTTTAGCATCTTATTATAGTAGATAATATTAATTGATGTTCAGATGCTAAGTCAGCATTACATTCCTGGAGTAAATCCCACTCAATCTGATTTTCTAATATTTTGTTGAGGACTTTTGAATATCTATTCATGAGAAACCACATTGGTCTGTAGATTCTTTTCTTGTAATGCCTTTGTCTGGTTTTGGTATTAGGGTAATGCTGCCTCAGAGAATGAGTTAGAAAGTGTTACCTGTGCTTCTATTCTCTGGGAGTGATTGTGAAAAATTGGTATGAGTTCTTTAATAAAAATTAGAATTTTCCAGAAAAACCATTTAGGCCTGGCGCTTTCTTTTTTGAAACTTTATTAATTACTTTTTTTTTTTTCTTTGAGACAGAGTCTCGCTCTGTCACCCAGGCTGGAGTGCAGTGGTGCAATCTTGGCTCACTGCAAGCTCTGCCTCCCAGGTCCACACCATTCTCCTGCCTCAGCCTCCCAAGTAGCTGGGACTACAAGCGCCCGCCACCACGCCCAGCTATTTTGTTTTTTGTAGTTTTAGTAGAGATGGGGTTCCACCGTGTTAGCCAGGATGGTCTCGATCTCCTGACCTCGTGATCCACCCACCTCGGTCTCCCAATGTGCTGGGATTACAGGCGTGAGCCACCGCACCCGGCCAAAACTTTATTAATTATTGATTCAATTTCTTTAATAGATATAGGCCTAGGCAAATTATGTATTTCTTCTTGTGTGAGTTTTGGTAGTTTGTATGTCTCAAGGAATTAGTCCATTCCCTCGATGTGATCAAATTTTTAGGCACAGAGTTGTTTGTAGCATTACCTTGTTGTCTGTTTAATTGATATCATTTTATTATTAATTTTCTATTTCTTGTTCCTCTGTGTTTGTTTTCTTAACTTCCAGTGGGTTACTTGAACATTTTTTAAGGAATTCATCTTGATTTCTTTACAGTTTTTGAAGCACATTGCTTTGTATAATTTTTTGAGTAGTTGATTCTAGGTATTACTACAACTATAATTATCATAGTTGACTTGTTTTGATACATTACTACTTTGAATGATGTACAGAAAACGTGCTTCTATTTAGATTTATCATCCCCGCCTTTAGAATATGTTTCACTACATTTTCTTTATATAATTTGAACTATTACTTTAAATACTACATTTGATACATTTTCTATATATAAGTACAATGTCAGATGGTGTTATAACTTTTGCTTCAACTATCAAATATGATTTAATAAATCCATAAAGAGTAGGATAATCTATTATATTTACGCTTATTTTTACCTACTTCAATGCTTTTCCTTTTTGAAATTCCATGCCTTGTATTTCGTTTTCATTTACAAAACTTCATTTAGCCAGTCTTTAAGGGCAGGTTTACTAGGGACAAATTCTCTTAGTTTTCCTTTGTCTGGTAGTATATTTTCCTTTCGTTGCTGAGACATATGTTTGCTGTATATAGAATTTGCAGTTGAAACTTTTCTTTTGGTGTTTGGAAAACACTGCATCACTTTTCTTCTGGCCTTCTTGTTTTCTGATGAGAAGCCTACTGTCATTTGAAGTGTGTGTGTGTCTTTAATTTTTTAATTTTGAATTTTTGTGGTACATAGTAGGTGTATTTATGGGGTACATGAGATGTTTTGATATAGGCATGCAATGTGTGAAGACCACATCATAGAAAATCCTCTCAAGCATTTACGCTTTGTGTTACAAACAATCCAATTATACTCTTTCAGTTATTTAAAAATGTACAATTAAGTTAATACTGACTAGAGTCACTCTGTTGTGCTATCACATGGTAGGTCTTATTCATTCTTTCTATTTTTTCATAGGTATTAACTATCTCCACCTCTCCCCAACCCCACTCCTATGCTTCCCACCTCTGGTAACCATCCTGCTACTCTCTATGTCCATGAGTTCAATTGTTTTGATTTTTAGATCCCACAAATAAGTGAGAATATGTGATGTTTGTCTTCCTGTGCCTGGCTTATTTCTCTAACATAATGATCTCCAGTTCCATCCTTGTTGTTGCAAATGACAGGACCTTATTCCATTGTTTATAGGTTTTTTGTGTGTGTGTGTGTGACTGAATAGTATTCCATTGTTTATAGGTTTCACATTTTCTTTATCCATTCATCTGTTGATGGATGCTTAGGTTTCTTCCAAATCTTTGCTATTGTGAATAGTTCTGGAACAAACACGAGTGCAGATATCTCTCTGATATACTGATTTCCTTTGTTTTGGGTTCTGGATAATATGGTAGCTCAACTTTTAGTTTCTTTTGAAGAACTTCCATACTGTTCTCCATAGCAGTTGTACTAATTAACATCCTCAGCAACAGTGTATGAAAGTTCCCTTTTCTCCACATCCTCTCCAGCATTTGTTATTGCCTGTCTTTTGGATATAAGCCATCTTAACTGGGATAAGACAATATCTCATTGTAGTTTTGATTTGCATTTATCTGATGATCAGTGATGTAGAACACCTTTTCATATGCCTGTTTGCCATTCATCTGAATTGTTCTTCCCCTGTAAGGAATGTGTTATTTCTTTTTGCTGCCTTCAAATTTTTCTTCAAATTTTTTTTTTTTTGTGGAGTGGAAGAAGGTAGAAGGGAGAGTGTTCCAAGCAGAAAGAAGATTGGCTATGATGAATCTTGACATAGATTAAACCTGTTTGGCATTCATTAAGTTTCTTGATTCTGTAAGTTTATATAGTTTTTGCCAAATTATGGAAATTTTCAATCTTCATTTTTAAAAATGTTTTCAATCCTACTCTCTTACTCTTCTGCTTCTGGAACTACAATGAAATGAACATTAGCTCATTGTTTTTGTCCCAGAAATTACCCGAAATGATCATTTTTTAAAACTCAATTTTCACTTTTTTGTTTAGATTGGGGAAATTATATTGGTCTATCCCCAAGTTCACCGATTCTATCCTCTGTCTTTGTCACTCTACTTTTGAACCCATCAGTGTGTTTTTAATTTCAGTTATTGTATTTTTTATTTCTTTAATATTCATTTGCTTTCTTATAACTTCTATTTATTTGCTGAGATATTCTATTTTTTTCATTTGCTTCATATAGTTTGCAATTGCTTCTTCAATCGTTTTTGTAATCCTTGCTTTAAAATCCTTTTCAGGTATTTCCCATACCTGATTTATTTTGATGTTGGCATCTGTTGATTGTATTTTCTCATTCATATTATAATTTTCTTGGTATTTTGTATGAAGCATTATTTTCTATTTCATCCTGGATATTTTGCATATTATGGGACTCTGGATACTATTTATTTATTTATTTATTTATTTTTTGCAGGCATTCCATTTTGAGGTTTAACATGGAGTTGACTGGGTGTGTGTATTCAGTTTCCCACTTGGCCTCACTGATACCACCTGGTGAATGTAGATTGCTAAATCACACTGTCTTATTGCAGATGACTAGGATGAAAGATCAGTTCCCTGCTTTTCCCTGCTGACACTTTCCAGTGAAAGTGGGACACTGACTTATACCACCTCATTCCCTCCAGGTGGGGGTATAAGATCACCTCTCTGTTGTGCCCCACTGTTCCCCAATGCTGAGGGACTCAGGATGCTTTGTTGATGCAGCACTGGGGGCAGAATAACACCTCCCACTGGGCCCTACTAATACCAGTGAAGGGAGAAGGGGAAGTGGGATTTCAACTAGCTCTGCATAACACGGCTTCATTCAGTCTCATTAATGCCACATAGGTGTTGAGGTTCAGCTCCCCACTGGTTTCTTCTGACGCCAGGGGAAGTGGAAAGTGGAGTGCCAACTAGCCCTGCTTCACACTGTCTCATTATTTCTGCAACTTGTGGGCTTTCCTGGCACCAGAGATAGGGGAAAGAAGAGTGTTAATAGTTCCAACTTGCACCATTTCATTCAGTTTCATTGATGTTGGGAGTAGGTAAAGGCTCAGTGCTCCACTGGACCCTGATGACAGTACCCTGACAGGAGAATCAGAACATAGCCTGCTTCCCCTGTAGAGGATATGGAAGATCAGATTCTTTCTTAGCTTCCCAATATCACCAGTCAGGTGAACCAGAGATCTGCCTGCTTCCTTAAGGCAGGAGATGGAAGATTAGCTCCCCATTCTGCTGTACTGATACCACTCTGCAAGGGAATCAGAATCCTCCATCCTTACCATCATGGAGCTTAGAGACTAGTGGAAGAGATAAATAATCAAGAAGTCAATTCAAACAAGTATATAAATGCAACTGTGATACAGGCTATGAAGGAAAAGCACAGAGTCTTATGAAGAAGAATAAGCCTTTTAAAGGAAGTGGCATGTCAGATCCTGAAGGATAAAAAGGGAGCCAGTAATATGAAAGTGGAAGAGAGAGTATTCCAAGCAGTGAAAATTGCAAGTGAGATGGCATTGTGGCAAAAAAGGACCTGGGTACTCATGGAAGTAAATGTAAGTCCAGAATGGAGAAAGTGAGGTGGCAAAGTAGTGACAGAGTAAGGCTAGCATGTTAGCAGGTGCCTGATCATCCAGGATTATGAGAGCTATGGTAAAGATTTGAGATTTTTTTTTTTTCCCTTAAGTGTGGAGACTAGGAATGAAAGATTTTCAAGAGGTGTAGGAGTATGTTTTTATTTAACCCTTAACAAAAGATCACCCTGGATACTGTGAAAAGAGTAGATTAGAAGAGAAGAATGGAATAGGAGACCAATTCAGATGCTGCAGTAGAAATCAAGATGCAAGATGATAGCTTGTAAACAGGTGTTAGTGGTGGAAATGGAGAGATGTAGACAGATTTGAAATTTTAAAAAATTTCGTTTGTCATCAAGGTGTGTGTTTTTAGAAATTTGAGTATTTAATTGCATTAGCATTATATAAACCCGTTATAACACAGTCCCTATGGAGACAAAGTGTTATTTCCTTCTGTCAATATACAGGTATGAGTTTATCGAATACTGAATTTACTTTCTCTATATTATTTCCGATAATTTTAATGGTAACATAAGTAGGCCTATAAATGAACCCAAATCCATAGAAGATGGCATCTTGTTAGGCTGAAAACACACGTGTGTGTGCTTTACCCATTAAAATAATCCCACATTAGTCTGTCTTTGGGAAACAGTGAGGCTATTTCCTGGGGAACAAAGATCTGTGGGTGAGGAGAAAAAAAAGAAAGGATGATGGAACCCTGCTAGTCCAGAATAAGTCCTCAATAAATATGAACTGACATTAGACTAAGTTTAATTCAATTTATTTTAGTGAAAAAACTTGTATTTTAAAGGCTTAGTTTAAATGACAGTAGTAATTTACAAATCCATAAACATTTGGAGCAGGATTTTTTCTTTGTCATGTGGTTAATATTTATTTTATGAAAACATGTTTGCGTGTATAATTAAAAGCTTGATAGATAAGATGGGTATTGAGAAATTTTATGTTAACATTTTGTAAGCCAAACATCTCCTGAAATTTAATCCAAATCAAATAATATTCTTTTATACTATGTTCTTTAATAAGCAAGTATGGATTGCTTGTAGACATTATTTCTCAAGAGCATATCTCTATCAGTCAGGATTCAGTTGTAAGAAACAAAAACCACTCTACCTTTATAGGCATTTAATATAGGACTGCGGATCTCTAAAAAATATTGGCAGGACTTAGAGGAATTAATTCTGATCTCAGCCTCCAGAAATGAATCTCAGAATAATATTGTAGAACTAGGCTGCTCACATCAGTAAGGCAGGGAATTGGGAACCCTTCCACTTGAATTCAAGGACACACAGCCATGGCTGTACTTGAGGAATCAGAAGCCACCGTTACTGCAGCTACAACTTCACCCCATAAAGCAGTTGTCAGGGCATCCATGGCCGAGATCACCGCCATCACCAGTAAAACTGCCACTCAACACCAGCTAAGCTAGTGGTGCAGAAAACCCAACATTTTCAAGACTGTGTTTGTTAGCAACAACAAAGCAGCCGGGAAATGATTCTCAAATTACCTTCTACCTTCTAAATCTCATGAAAGTACATCTAATTGGTGGAAGCTAATTTGCATCCAGAAACATAACTCTAAGGGAGGCAGATGTTATTTTTTGAGGCTTGGCAGTACAGGAAGCCATGCTAATGGGAGGCAAGAGAGAGTGCTGAGTGGAATTCACCAGACTTACAAGCTCTTTTGCTACTAAAGATTGTACGTATTTGTCTTTCTATCCTTAAGCTTCCAAACAAAAATAGCAATGACCATATGGTGATGCCTAACAGAATGCAACTCTTTCTGGTAAAAACAAAACTGCGGACATCTTCTTCCCAAAAAGGGGATATCCAGGGTCTCAGTAGTCACCAAATCCATCTTTGCTTGATACTCATTCATTTTATGGTTTTGTCATAATCCTACCTTGATATACCGTAACTTAAAAACTATTATAAACTTAATTACTACCAACATATTTTACATAAAATAGTTGGGAAAAAGGAAAGATATGTATATATTTGTGTATGTGTGTGTATACGCAAAGGAGAAAATATGGGTACCTACTGAAATTCTCATTTTGAATGTTGTTATTCAATATTCTCATCATGCATATTGCTGTGTGTTGGTAATAGTTCATTCATTTAAACTGGTTTATACCAGTGTCTGGTTTATATTTGTATTTATACAACAGTTTATTAATCCTCTGTTTAATTAATGGAATTTAGGGTTGTTTCCAAGCTTTTCATGTTGTTAGCAGTACTGTTATAAACATTCTTGTACATATTTCCAGTTTCATATATGTAAGAGTTTATTTGGGCATATGCCTTAGAGTGGAATTGCAAGCTATAGGCTATATAAACCTTCAACTTTAGGGGGTAATGTTAAACTGTTTTTCGAAGTGGTTGCAGAAATTATTACCTTCAGACTCAATGTATAAGTCACATGGTAAATATACATAATTTCTAACATTAGGTATTGTCAGACTTTTAAATTTTTTGTTAGTGTAGTGTGTATGAATTGGTATCTCATTGCAGTATTAATTTGCATTTTTCACAATCACCATCGATATTAAACTCTCTTCATACATTTTTTTTTGGCCTTGTGTGTCTCCTCTTCTGCTAAATGTCTCTTGTCCACTTTTTTTTTTTTTTTTTAACTGGGTTGTTTGTGCTTCTCTTATGGTTGTATAGCATTACTCTGATCTCTTTACTGTAGCTCATACATATTGAAAGATCACTATGGACCCATGAATATGTATAATTGTTATTTGTCAATAAAAAATAAAATAAAAATAAAGAAATTTTAAAAATTTAAAATAAAGTTTGAATTCACTGCTAAAAATTAAAAAAATCAAAAGAATTTCTTTACTAATTCTTTCTTGGTTGTGTGTATTCTCCATCTGGCATTCCATAATGTACCTTATCTTTCTTACTTTCTTTAAGATGTTTTTTAATGCATCAAAATATTGTCTAAATGATCAGGGAAAGATGGCTGACTACAGTTACTTCATCCTCCCCCTCGCCAAAAGTGACCAAAACAATAAATAAAAAATGGTATTTCAACTGGAGTGACTGAGGAAATACGGTGGAGAGTACTAAGGGAGTAGCAAAATCCTTGTGGAGCATGGAAGCCCAGGATAACACCACAGAGAGGTGAGCAAGGCATCTTTCCTCTGCCACATGGTCTTCCCACTGGGATTGGCTTGGAGTCAGAGAGTCTTATTTTTTAAGGAAAATGTAAGCTAGAGATCCCCATTTGTCCCCATTGCTACATCAAATAGCAGCAATCCTTGCTACAGGAGACTCCCCCGGTTCTCACAGGCCCAAAATCTAGTTTGGAGAGTAGCTGGGAGTTTGTGCAGATGCATTGCCTTAGAATAGGAGCTATCCTTTAGTACCTTCTATCCTCATGACCTAAATTGCTACTGCATAAAACTGTCTTGAAACCAGACCCACAGCTAGAGTGCATCCTATCCTGGGGGCCAGCAGCCCCCACTGTCATTGTCATTCTACTATGTTAACAGAAGTGCCTGTAGCACCACTACCTCAAACCACCCCAAACCACAAATACTGGAATTATAGCCATTTCACAAATGAGAAAGATAAAGGAAACAAGGTTTAGTACCAAAGAAAACCACCCAACCACAGACGTAAAGAAGAGTAAGAAAGGACCAAAGGACTATAAAACAATCATAAAACAGTTAACAAATTGGCAGGAGTAACCCCTTATCAATAATAAAGTTGAATGTAATTAGAGTAAAATTTTCAGTTAAAACATACAAAATGGCTGAATGGATTAAAAAAAAAAAAAAAAACCAAAAAAACAAGACCCAACTATTTCCTTCCTACAGGAGAGACTCACTCATGTAAAGATACACAGACTGAAAGTGAAAGAAGGGACAAAGATATTCCTTGCAAATGCAAACCAAAAAGAGTACGAGTAGTCATACTTATGTCAGATAAGTGTATTGACTTAATGTCAATAACTGTAGAAATAGACAAAGGTCATCATATAAAATTAAAGGGATCATTTCAAGAAGAGGATACAACAATTATAAATATATAAGCACCTAATACTGGAGCATCCAGACATATAAAGAAAATGTTATTAGACCTAAAGGGAGAGATAGACTGAAATATGATAATAGTTGGGGATTTCAATACCCCACTTTCAACAATGGACAGATCATCTAGACAGAAGATCAATTTAAAAAAATTGGACCTAAACTGCACCATAGACTGAACACACCTAACAGACATTTATGGACCATTCCATCAATAACTGCAGAAAACACATTTTTCTCAATTGTACATGAAACATTCTCCAGGATAGACCACGTCTTAGGACACAAAACAAATGATAACAAATTAAAGAGAAAGAAATAAAAGACATTCAGATTGGAAAGGAGGATATCAAATTGTCCCTGCTTGCCCATGACATGATTTTATATATATTAATGGAAACTTCTGAAGACTCCACCTAAAAATTATGAGAACTTATAAATTCAGTAAGGTTGCAGGATACAAATCAATGTACAAAAATGGCAGCATTTTATACAGTAATAGTAAATTATCAGAAAACAAAGTCAAGAAAACAATTCCATTTATAACTATTGATACTACAGAAGTAATGAGATACCTAGGAATAAACCTAACAAAGGAGGTCAAAGATCTCTAAACTGAAAATCATAAAACATTGATGAAAGAAATTGAAGGCAAGAGAAATAAATGCAAAGATAACCCATGTACATGGTTTGAGGAATTGATATATAAAAAATGGCCATACTACCTAAGATGATCTATAGATTTGATGCAATCCCTATCAAAATACCACTGACAATCTTCACAGAAATAGAAGAATAATCCTAAAATGTATACGGCACTACAAAGGGCTCTGAGTAGTCAAAGGAATCTTGAACAAAAGAAGAAGGCAGGAGGCATCACACTACCTGGTTTCAAACTATACTACAAAACTTTCATAATCAAAACAGCATGGTACTGGCATAAAAACAGACACTTAGACCAATGGAACTGAATCAAAAGTCCAGAAATAATTTCACATATTTACTGCCACCTGTTTTTTTTGTAAGGGCAATAAGAATATTCACTGGGGGAAAGAACAGTCTCTTCAATAAGTGGTATTGGGAATACTGAATATCCATATGCAGAAGGACAAAACTAGACCCCTCTATCTTACCTTATATAAAAATCCACTCCAAATAGATTATGGACTTAAATGTAAAACTGAAAACTATGAAACTAATAAAAGAAAACAGAGGAAATACTTCACGACATTGGGATGAGCAAAAATGTATTTTTTTAAAATTTTATTTATTTATTTATTTTTTTTTTGAGACGGAGTTTCGCTCTGTCGCCCAGGCTGGAGTGCAGTGGCCAGATCTCAGCTCACTACAAGCTCCGCCTCCCGGGTTCACGCCATTCTCCTGCCTCAGCCTCCCAAGTAGCTGGGACCACAGGCGCCCGCCACCTTGCCCGGCTAGTTTTTTTGTACTTTTTAGTAGAGACGGGGTTTCACCATATTAACCAGGATGGTCTCGATCTCCTGACCTCGTGATCCGCCCGTCTCGGCCTCCCAAAGTGCTGGGATTACAGGCTTGAGCCACCGCGCCCGGCCTGCAAAAATGTATTAAACAAGACTTCAAAAATACAGGCAACAAAAGAAAAAATAGACAAATGGGATTACATCACACTAAAAGGCAACAACAATCTACAAAATGGGAGAAAATATTTGCAAACGACATCTGACAAGGGGTTTATATCAAGATTATATAAGGAACTTAAACAACTCAATAGCAAAAAGACAAATAACCTGAATAAGAAATGATCAAAAGACCTTAATAGACATTTCTCAAAAGAAAACATACCAAAGGCCAACAGGTATATGGATAAATCGTCAACATCACGAATTATTGGGAAATGCAAACCAAGACCACAATGAAATACCACCTCACTTCAGTTATAATGACTACTATCAAATCTACAAAAGAAATGTTGGCCAGGATGTGGAGAAAAGGGAACACTTACACACTGTTAGTAGGATTATAAACTAATACAACCATTATGGAAAACAGTATAGAGGTTCCTAAAAAATTGAAAATAGAACCACTATACGATGATCATTCCAACTACTGGGTATGTATTCAAAGGAAATGAAATCAGTATGTTGAAAAGATATCTGCACTCCCATGGTTATTGCAGTTCTATTCACAATAGCCAAGATAAAGAATCAACCTATGTGTCCAACAACTGATGAATAAATTAAAAAATGAGGTTCATATGCATGGGATACTATTCATCTATAAAAACAATGAAATCCTGTTATTTCTGACAACATAAATGAACCTGGAGGGTATCATGTTAAGTGAAATAAGCCAGACAAAGACAAATACCATATGATCTCACTGACATGTGGAATGTAAAATTACAACAATAATGATATCATAGAAGCAGAAAGTAAAACAGTGGTTAACTGATGCTGGGTAGTAGACTGGGAAGGGCAGGATGAGGAGAGGTGAGTCAATGGGGAAAAAGTTACAATTAGATAGGATAAATGAATTATGGTGTTCTATTGCACAGTAGGGTGAGTATGGTTAAGAGTAAAATATTGTATATTGCAAAGTACTTAGAAGAGAGGCTTTTGAATGTTCTCACCAAGGGAAAAAAGATAAATGCATGAGGTGATGGATACACTAACTGCCCTGGTTGGATCATTATACAACACAAATATCATATCGAAACATCAAATTATACTCCATAAGTTTGTACAATTACAATGTGCCAATTAAAAAATAATGTTTTAGTGTCTTGTTAAATATTTCCCTGCTCCATTGACTAAAATGTTTCTATCTATATTTTATACATAGAATTGTAATGTTTAATTTTTGACTGTTAAATCCTTAATCTATCTGAAGTTGGTTTTTCGACATATGAGTCAGGGGCCTAAATCATCTTTTTCTGTATGCTAATTATTTTACCAGTTTCATTTATTGAACCATCCCTACTTTCTCTACTAAGTAGGTGTGCCATCTCTCTGTCTTATATAATGGGTGAGTCTGTTTCTGGTATCTTATATTTCATTCATCATTTAATCTTCCTGCTCCAATAATATACTGTTTAATATTATAACTTTATAATAATTCCTAATTTGGAGCAGGCAAATACCCCAAACTTGCTCTCCATCTTCAGTTGCGTTCTGGCCAGTATTGGTCTGTTTGTCTTCCATATAAATTTTGTAATCATCAAGCCATGGGAAAACACTGTTGGAATAGGAATTGAAATTGCATTGATTTTATTTCTAGATCAATTTGGGGGAAACTAACATCTTTAAGATATTAAGGCTTACTGTGCAATAATGGAGCATATTTGATTTATTTATGTCTTTAAAGTATATATCTTAATAACATTTTATAATTTTCCCTGAAGATGTCTGTGCATCTTTTATTAACTGTATTCCCAAATACTTTTATTAACTGTATTCCCAAATACTTGAGATTTCTAATACTATAAGAATTGTGTTTTCTCTTTAAATATAGTTTTAATGGCTTGTTGCTGATGAATAGAAATGTAAATGAATCTTGTATATTAATCTTATATGCAGCTACCTTGCTAAACTCCCTTGTTGTGTCTAATAATGTGAAGGTTTACTCTTTGGGTTTTCTATAGAAATCACATCATCTACAAATAATTTGTAAATAATCACAGTTTTGTTTCTTCCTTTCCAATCCTTATATCTCTGATTGCTCATTATACCATATAGGACTTCATGTACGATTATGAACAAAAGTGGTAATAATTTTTTTCCTTGTGTCATTCCTGATTTCAAAGAGAATGCTTCCAATGTTTGCTCATTTAAGATAATGCTAACTTTTGGATTATTTTATAGATCCTTTTAGTCAGGTTAAGAACTATCCTTTTTTATTTCTAATTGAAGAAGAGTTTTTAAAATCATAAATGGGTTTTAAGTTTGATGAAAGACTTATCTATTGAAATGATCTTTTGGTTATCTGTATTAATCTGTAAATATGGTAAGGTACATTTATGGATTTTCTAATAATAAACCATCCTTGTATACCTGGAATACATTCCATTTGGTTATGATATATTGTCTTTCCTATACTCTTTTGGGTTTGATTAATATTTTGTTAGCTGTTTTGCATCTATATTCATGAGTTAAAATAATCTGTAATCTTCATGTCTCATAATTTGTTTGTTCTGATGTCAAAGTATACTTGCCTTACAGAATAGGTTGTGTGGTATTCCCTGTTTTTCTTTTATCTGAAAGTGTTTGTATAAAATTAAGATTTCCTCTTTCTTGAAAGCTTGGTAGAATTCAACTATAAGACAGTCTTGACTTAGTATGTCCTCGGCAGGAAGATTTTAACCACTGCCTTGAATTTTAAGATAGTTATAGGATGATTCAAGATTTTAAAATTTCTCCTTATGTTCTTGTTACATTTTTCTAGCAATTTGTCCATTTCTCCAAAGTTTTCAAAAATGTCAGTTTTTGGTGTTGATGGCATTGTTTTATTATCTTTTAAAACACTGTTCTGTGTAGTTATGCCTTCCTTTCCATTAAAACATTATTTGCATCTTCTCTCTTTTCTCTCTTTATTAATCTTGCCAAATATTTGTCACTTGTTTCCCAAAGAAATGCCTATTGTTTTTATATCTTTGTTTTCTATTTCATTAGTTTTCAGACTTATATTTATTATCTTTTTCTTTCTACTTTCTTTGGGCTTATTCTCTTGGGGTCATTGTTTTAATAACTCCTTAGAATAGACACATAACTTTTTGGGCTTGCTTCCTCTTTATTTTGGGTATTTAAGGCTATAAGTTTCCTTCAAAATACTGCTTTTATTACATCTTAGAAGTTTTGTTACATAGTGTTTTCATTTTATTCAGGACTAGGTATTTTTACATTTCCAATGATTGTTTTGTCCATAAGATCCAAGTGACTGAACTGCTTGCTCTGTTGCCTTGTCATTCTGCAAAACATTCTAATGTTCTGTGCCTCACTCAAAGTTGGCAGAATTATGAATTACTTGTTAAATGGGTCAAACCAGCTCATTTGAGTGTGATATATGTTGCCACCCAATCTCAACGAAGTCCCCCAAAAGGTACCTCTTTATTAGTGGTGGGTACTGTGAGATGCAAAAACTTGTCTTTCTCATTGGAGAGGGATAATATTTCGATATATTACTGGTCTCCAGAAACTTCACTGAAGTAGGCCCCTGGTTTCACTGGTTTTACCTCCCACCCAACAAGACCTCTGGAATTATTGCTTATCATGTTCTATCAGTATGATGTTATCAATATTATAGACTAGCATCATATCCTGTGGGATGATTAGAGTCTTGGTGTACTAAATTATGACAAAATATTGATGTATCCCTGAAATAAAATAGTGAATATTTAAGAGCAGTTCCTGACAGGTTAATGAAAATTGCTTCTGGTCTTTCTTGCTTCATGGTATGGGGTTAAAAAAGCATTTGCCAGACAGTGTTGACTTGCACCACTTTCTTTAAGAGACTACATCTAGAACAGCAGCTGCAACTTGGAGTTTCTCACTGATTAAAGTGAAGATAATTCACTGTTAGTCTCTAAGACCCGACTCTTCAGTAAGGCAAAATAAGCCACTTAAATAGGATGTGATAGGAATCACAATCCCTGCACATATCTTTGATGATGTCACTACTCTCTTTGCTTCTCCCAGGAATACTACATTACTTTTGGTTTACTATTTTGTAGAGAGGGAAGTTCCACAGGCTTTCACTTTGCACTTCTTCCTATAATAGCCCTGGCTTTAAAGGTTAGGGAGTAAATGAGGGGTTTCTGTCAGTTGCCTGGTGATAATTCCAACGTATGCATTTGGGAAATGGGGAAATAACCACAGGATGGGTTTATAGACCTACTTCAGCAACAGAGAGATGGCTAGAATTCCACTTTATTACCTTACTCCTTTAAACCTCTGTATTTATCAGTAGACCAAAATGGCTTTCCAGATACCCAGGAATTAGTATAATTCAAAGCCAATGTCCAGTGTTTCCTAAAGGTTATAGGTATTTCTCTTTCCTCCGTATAGAGCTATCATGATAAATGACTACAGGTTCATTTTGGTAAAGTCAAGAAGAAAGATATACAGTGTACCTTTGTGGTGGTATTTCAGGATTCTTCCAGAAGGGGCTCCTTTTCTGTGAATTGACTCAGGCTATGAATTGGCTAAAAATAACCCATCATTTTATATAGATCCAGTATGACCTGACTGGGTTGCTCATCTAATTTAGTCCAAGAGCCTGATTAATAATTAGCTACTACCTATGTTCTGTGCATGTCAAGCCATTCTGAATAATACTCTAGCTCTGTTGCTTATTATAGTAAGCATGCTTACCTTGCTTCTGGTAGTTAAATGCTGCCATTTAGTATCTGCCACTCTTTGATACCATCATTCTCATTGAAGTCAGGGAGACTATTTCAGTGGTAGATCTCCTACCTTCCTCTCCAAACTACAGAGGACAGGCACTATAATGCTTTATTTTAAACTCTTTTTTTTTTGGGAAAATATAATATACACTTAGAAAAGCACATAAAACAAATGTACAGCTTAGTCAGCTATTATAAAGTGAATATTTGTAGAAAAACCATGCAGATGACAAAATGGAGCATTGTTTGTACCCCAGAAATCTTGTGCATATTTTACCATCAAATACCTCTTCCTTCTGCCAAAATGCAACTGTTATTCTGCATTTTATAGTAAGCATCTCCATATATTTATTTATTTATTTTCTACTATAACAAGCATTCCTAATCACACAATGAAATTTGACTTGTTTTGGAATTTTGTTTAAATAGAAGCATACTGGTAGTATATGTTAAATTGGGAGTATATTTTATTTGGCTTCTTTTCCTCATTGTTATAGTTTTGAGATTTATACAAATTATGCATTTTTGTTGATGTATAGTGTTAATTCTATGAATATACTACAATGTATCCATTCTGTTGTAAATGGGTTAGTTTGATCAGGGCTAGTTTGTTAGTTTTTGCTTGTGTTAGTTTATTCTGGCTGCTATAGCAAATTGCTTTAGGCTGGGTAATTTGTAAACAAAAGAAATGTATTGCTTACAGTTCTGAAGGCTGGGAAGTCCAAGATCAAGTTTCCAGTAGATAACAGTGTCTGGTGAGAGCCTGCTCTCTGCTTCAGAGATGGTGCCTTCTAGCTGTGTCCTCACATGGTGGAAGGGCAAAAAAGCTCCCTTAGGCTTCTTTCATAAGGGCACTGCTATGGTTGGTATGTCTTTGTCCCCTCTAAAACTCGTGTTGAAATGTAATTCCTAATGCAACAGTGTTGGGAGTTGGGGCCTCATGGGAGATGTTTAGGTCACAAAGGCTCCACCTTCATAAGTGAATTAATACCACTATGCAAAGGGACTGTGGGAGCAGGCTCACCCTTTCTTGTTCTTCTGCCATGTGGGGACATGACATTTTTTTCTGCTTTCCTTTCTGTCTTCCACGATGTGAGGACACAGCAAGAAGGCCCTCACCAGATACCAGATGCTAGTGCCATGATCTTGGACTTTGAACTGTAAGAAATATATTTCTGTTCTTTTTGAATTACCCAGCTTGTGGTATTTTGTTATAGCAGCACAAAAGAACTAGTGCAGGTACTAATCCCATTCATGAGGGTTCTGCCTTCATGACCTAGTTACTTTCCAAAGTCCCCACCTCTTAATAGCAACACATTGGGGATTCAATTTTAACATATGATTTTTGAGGGACACAAAAAATCAGATGATAGCAGGGCTGTTACAAAGCTTCAGTGTATGTCTCTTGATGCACATGTACATGCTTTTCTGTTTGGTATGTATTCAGAAGCAGAATTGGTCCCCTTCCTTTTATTTTACCATACTTTTGTATCTCCATGCTTTCTTCTAGGTATGTTCTTCTGAACTATATTTCAGTTCACTAATTCTTCTACTGTATCTAATCTTTGTTTAATCCAATCGGTAATTTTTATTCTCAGTTATTGCATTTTTTACTTTTATAATTTATATTTAAAAAATCTACTGAGTTCTCATGTCTCTGTTCTCTGTTTAAATTTTCAATATTTTCAATATCCTATCCCGTATCTCCCAGAAACTAGTAAACATAGTTATTTTTAAATCTATGTCTAAAAATTTTGACATCTGGAGCCTTGTAGTTCTATTTCTATGCTTTGTTGTTGCTTCTGTCTCTTGTTGAAGTTGCCTTATTTGGACCAACTTTCATGCATCCCAGATACTATCTTAAAACTTTTTTTTTTTTTTTTTTTTTTAAGCAATGTGGCTGGGTGTGTTGGCTTATGCCTGTAATCCCAGCATGTTAGAAGACTGAGGTGGGTGGACCACTTGAGGCCAGGAGTTTGAGGTCAGCCTGGCCAACATGACAAAACCCCGTCTCCACTAAAAATACAAAAATAAGCTGGGTGTGGTGGCACACACCTATAATGCCAGATACTTGGGAGGCTGAAGCAGGAGAATAGCTTGAACACTTGAGGTGGAGGTTGCAGTGAGCTGAGATTATTCCACTGCACTCCAGCTTGGGTGACAGAGTGAGACTCTGTCTCAAGAAAAAAATAAATAAATAAAGAGAAATAATGTGAAACTTGAGATAATGTTATTTTCCTTTCTGGAGTATTTTCTGTTGCTTCTTTCAGGTACCTGGGAACACTAGCGATCTGAGATCATCTTAATCCAGTATTAGGACTGAAATTTTCTAGGTCACCAAAGTGACTCTGCTGAGCTACAATCTTTGTGAAATCTTTGTGCACCCCATGAATCCTAGGTGCAATTCTCTAGGGTTCCACTTCAAAGTGTAGGAATATTACTGGAGCCTCTACCCTGGACTGGTCTTACTAAATCACTTTCAGCTGTCTGAAATAGTGCATTAAATCCAGAGATTATTTTAGGTGTACCCATTTTTACAAATCTAATAAAATACTATTCTTCCTTTTCTAGTTTTTTTTTTAGAACCCATTCATATGCATATTTCTTAAGTTAGTGCTGATGAAAATTAAAAGAAACTTGGTACCTATTTTACATGTAATCCTCCTCCTCCTGCAAATCAGAGTTTGAAGGGTGATAGCACTATCAGGTATTTCAGCAAGGTAGAACCACCTACCTGATCTTATGAGAAGAGTCTTCTGCTGCTGCTGTCAAAGGAAATTCAGTAGAATTTGTAGATTCAGAGTATTCATATTCTTATGAATTCCGCAAAGTGTCTCAATTTCTAGATGTAACATTCAATAATTTTTGCAATTCATACATCACAGGCATCAACCAATTAGAATGGACACCTGATCAACTAGTATGTATGCTCACCACCATTAAGTCTTCTGTCAAATGTCACCCTAATTTAAATTTTTAAAAATTGTGTATATCTACGAAGTACAATGTATTTTTTTCATATATGTTTGCATTGTGGGATGATTATATCAAGCTAATTAACATGCATCACCTCATATACTTATCTTTTTTGTAGTGGAAACATTTAAAATATATTTTTTAGCACTTAAAATGTACAATACATTATTATGGTTAATAATCCTGTACAATCGTTCTGGAAAACTTATTCCTCCTGTCTAATTAAAACTTTGTACCCTTTTGTCAACATCTCCCCATTCTCCACTCCCTTCTTCTCACCTCATAACTCCAGACTGTGATAAGTACCATTCTACTTTTTACTTCTAACAAATTAGACTTTTTAAGGAAAAAGTAAAATAACAAATTAAAAGTGAAATAAGCCAGGCGCAGAAAGACAAATGCCACATGATCTCACTTATATTTGAAATAAAGAAAAATGCTACCCTCGTAAAAGAATATTATGGCTACTTCATTTAAAATTTTATTGTAGGCTGAGCGCAGTGGATCATGCCTATAATCCTAGCAATTTGGGAGGCTGAGGTGGGTGGATCACCTGAGGTCAGGAGTTTGAGACTACCCTGGTCAACAGGACGAAACCCTGTCTCTACTAAAAATACAAAAAAACAAAACAAACAAACAACAACAACAACAAAAAACTAGGTGTGGTGGTGGGGTGCCTGTAATCCCAGCTCCTTGGGAGGTTGAGGCAGGAGAATTGCCTGAACCCAGGAGGTGGAAGTTGCAGCGAGCCAAGATCGCACCACTGTACTCCAACCTGGGCAACAGGGCAAGACTCCATTTCAAAAAATAAAATAAAATTTCATCATGCTCCAGATCCTGGAACACCTTATGCCTCTTATTTTATTTTTGAGACGGAGTCTTGCTCTGTCGCCCAGGCTGGTGTGCAGTGGCAGAATCTCGGCTCACTGCAAGCTTCGCCTCCTGGGTTTACGCCATTCTCCTGCCTCAGCCTCCCGAGTAGCTGGGACTACAGGCGCCCGCCACCTCGCCCAGCTAGTTTTTTTTTTTTTTTTGCATTTTTTAGTAGAGACGGGGTTTCACCGTGTTAGCCAGGATGGTCTCGATCTCCTGACCTTGTGATCCGCCCATCTCGGCCTCCCAAAGTGCTGGGATTACAGGCTTGAGCCACCGCGCCTGGCTGTCTTATTTTATTTTAATAGGAATATCAACTTATATCATTTGCCTAAAAAATATATTTATTTTTATTGTATCTTCCATTAGAACATAAGCTCTATGTAGGGCAGGGATTTTTACTTGTCTTGTTCACTGTAATATTTTCTTAATATTTGTTGAATGATACCAAATACTGTATCAGGTAGTCTTTATTTACATGAAACAGATCCATTCCAGCTATTTTAAGAATAATTGGTTTGATGTAGGGAAGTAGGTGCTTATGAAATTCTTGGCTACAAAAGTGGGCTCTAGGATAGGCTTCAAGAAAGGACTCTCTAATCAACACTGTCAAACTGGTCCATCAGGATTACTGCTAACTGCTACATTTAGGAAGGTGATGAGTGATAGCAGTGAGGAGGTCACCACTGGAACTTCAAAGTTGACTTGAAGACCATATCTAAAATCTAGAAATAAGGAATTCGCTGCCCTTCCTATAACTATCTCTCAACACTCAACAGTCACAATAGTGTACTAGAATATTGAAATGTTGCTGCAGCAAGACCCAAGGTTTCCAAATCTTGCTTTTGGCAACTAGCAATGGTCAAAGTGGCAAGATATCTCTACCTCACTTATATTTTTCTAACTTGTGTCTGGAATCCTCGATTTTTTAGTGTTCTAGTAACTGTATTATAGGCAGGCACATTATAAGGAGGTGGGAATGGATGCCATGTGTCATTTCACTGTATCTACTACATCGATTGTATAAAGCAGGGTGTATGTATCTTACATTTCATCATCTATCAAGGGCTTTTATTCCAACATCACTATTGCCTTGCAAAAAAGGGGAAGATTATTATGCAAAGCTAATATAGTCAAACAATGCCTTCTCTCCACTAAATTGCTTGAAAAAACTTTGCAAAATTCTTTATGGAAAGATGTCTCTCTTGATCTATCTGTTGCGGAATCATGGTTGAAACCAGTTGACAAGTTGACAGTAATGCTACTTCCCCCACCTGGTTATGAAAGTGACTATTTGTTAGCAGAGACATACAAAGAGGGGAGGGGAGTGAGAGAAGTCTGCCTTGTGGAGAGATTTTATCATTGGCATTGTTTAGAAATGCTGGCACACAGTGATAATAAAAAGCAAACCAACTTTTAGTCAGTTTTATTATTTAGGTTTTCTTTTTTTTTTTTTCTTTAAATAAAATTTAATAGACAGGAGAGAATTAAATCTCCCCAATATTTCCCTTCTCAACTTTAAGGACCTTCAACTGTGAATTAGTTGCTATAACTCTATTCATTAAAATAAATTTATTTATTTATTATTATTATTATACTTTAAGTTCTAGGGTACATGTGCATAACGTGCAGGTTTGTTACATATGTATACTTGTGCCATGTTGGTGTGCTGCACCCATCAACTCGTCAGCACCCATCAACTCGTCATTTACATCAGGTATAACTCCCAGTGCAATCCCTCCCCCCTCCCCCCTCCCCATGATAGGCCCCGGTGTGTGATGTCCCCCTTCCCGAGTCCAAGTGATCTCATTGTTCAATTCCCACCTATGAGTGAGAACATGCGGTGTTTGGTTTTCTGTTCTTGTGATAGTTTGCTAAGAATGATGGTTTCCAGCTGCATCCATGTCCCTACAAAGGACACGGACTCATCCTTTTTTATGGCTGCATAGTATTCCATGGTGTATATGTGCCACATTTTCTTAATCCAGTCTGTCACTGATGGACATTTGGGTTGATTCCAAGTCTTTGCTATTGTGAATAGTGCCGCAGTAAACATACGTGTGCATGTGTCTTTATAGCAGCATGATTTATTGCATGATATTATTTAGGTTTTCTACAGAAAGTATACCCTTTAGTATCTGTACCCAGGGCAGTTACTCTACTGCCCCACCCTTGATACATCACTATTTGTTAGTATTATTAGGGTTATTATTTCTTATGAGATTTTCTTCTTATTCTCTAAATAAATCCATGAAAGTAAATTTTTAAAAAAGAAAACCTTCATATCGCATGTAAGTTGTATTCTTAGGTATTTTATTCTCTTTGTAGCAATTGTGAATGGGAGTTCACTCATGATTTGGTTCTCTGTTTGTCTGTTATTGGTGTATAGGAATGCTTGTGATTTTTGCACATTGATTTTTTATTCTGAGACCTTGCTGAAGTTGCTTATCAGCTTAAGGAGATTTTGGGCTGAGACAATGGGGTTTTCTAAATATACAATCATGTTTTCTGCAAACAGAGACAATATGACTTCCTCTTTCCCTATTTGAAAACTCTTTATTTCTTTCTCTTGCCTGATTGCCCGGGCCAGAACTTCTAATACTATGTTGAATAGGAGTGGTGAGAGAGAATATCCTTGTCTTGTTCCGGTTTTCAAATAATGTTTCCACTTTTTGCCCATTCAGTATGATATTGGCTGTGGGTTTGTCATAAATAGCTCTTCTTATTTTGAGATATGTTCCATCAATACCTCATTTATTGAGAGTTTTTAGCATGAAGGGGTATTGAATTTTGTTGAAGGCCTTTTCTGCATCTATTGAGATAATCATGTCGTTTTTGTCATTGGTTCTGTTTATGTGATGGATTTGTTAATTTGCATATGTTGAACCAGACTTGCATCTCAGGGTTGAAGCTGACTTGATCATGATGGATAAGCTTTTTGATGTGCTGCTGGATTTGGTTTGCCAGTATTTTATTGAGGATATTCACGTTGATGTTCATCAGTGATATTGGCCTGAAATTTTCTTTTTTAATGTGTCTCTGCCAGGTTTTGGCATCAGGATGATGCTGGCCTCATAAAATGAGTTAGGGAGGATTCTCTCTTTTTCTATTGTTTGGAATAGTTTCAGAAGGAACGGTACCAGCTCCTCTTTGTACCTCTGGTAGAATTCGGCTGTGAATCCATCTGGCCCTGGACAGTTTTTGGTTGGTAGGCTATTACTTGCTGTCTCAATCTCAGAACTTGTTATTGGTCTATTCAAGGATTTGACTTCTTCACTGGTCGTTAGAGAAATGCAGATCAAAACCACAATGAGATACCATTTCACATCAGTTAGAATGGTGATCATTAAAATGTCAGGAAAAAACAGGTGCTAGAGAAGATGTGGAGAAATAGGAACGCTTTTACACTGTTGGTGGGAGTGTAAACTAGTTCAACCATTGTGTAAGACAGTGTGGTGATTCTTCAAGGATCTAGAACTAGAAATACCATTTGACCCAGCAATCCCATTATTGGGTATATACCCAAAGGATTATAAATCATTCTGTTGGGAGGCCGAGACGGGCGGATCACGAGGTCAGGAGATCGAGACCATCCTGGCGAACATGGTGAAACCCCGTCTCTACTAAAAAATACAAAAAAAAAAAAACTAGCCGGGTGAGGTGGTGGGTGCCTGTAGTCTCAGCTACTCGGGAGGCTGAGGCAGGAGAATGGCATAAACCCGGGAGGCAGAGCTTGAAATGAGCGGAGATCCAGCCACTGCACTCCAGCCTGGGCGACAGAGCCAGACTTCGTCTCAAAAAAAAAAAAAAAAAAAAATCATTCTGTTATAAAGACTCATGCACACGTATGCTTACTGCAGCACTGTTCACACTAGCAAAGATTTGGAACCAACCCAAATACCAATCAACCATAGACTGGATAAAGAAAATGTGGCATATATACACCATGGAATACTATGCAGCCATAAAAAAGGTTGAGTTCATGTCCTTTGCAGGGACATGGATGAAGCTGGAAACCATCATTCTCAGCAAACTAACACAAGAACAGAAAACCAAACACCGCATGTTCTCACTCATAAGTGGGAGTTGAACAATGAGAACACATGGACACAGAGGGGAACATCACACACTGAGGCCTGTCAGGGGCTGGGGGGCTGGGGAGGGATAGCATTAGGAGAAATACCTATTATAGATGACAGGTTGATGGGTGCAGTAAACCACCATGGCACATGTATACCTATGTAACAAACCTGCACATTCTGCACATGTACCCCAGAACTTAAAGTATAATTTTTTTAAAAAAAGAAAACCTGTGTAAATGTAGAAGACTGATGTTAAAAGAATAGATGTAGAATGGTGATTCTCAACTATAGCTGTACATTAGTAAAAGCTGGGGATCTTTCAAAAAATGTTGACCTGTCGGCCCTACCATCACATATTCTAATTTATAATTGGTCTGGAGTAAGGCATAAGCCTGGGTATTTTCTTTTTTTTTTTAAATTTATTATTATTATACTTTAAGTTGTAGGGTACATGTGCATAACGTGCAGGTTTGTTACATATGTATACTTGTGCCATGTTGGTGTAGCTTCCCTCAGAATGCTAATGTGCAGCCAATGTTGGGAACCGCTGCTTAAGACTGCTTTAAAACTAGTACAGCCCATCTGAGCTGTATTTTAAGTTTTAAGCATGGATGTTTGTAGGTAGGGTTAGCGGAGCGTTGTGCTAGTGTGCATTAAGTGACCAAACATTCCTAGAGGAAGCAGCCTTTATACATAGAATAGGTTAGAGCAGCAAGACAGATTGTTAACATGGGCAGCTTCAGTGAAGGTTTGCAATTGGGTGACTATGAGAAAGCAAATTTAATTGGAAGGGAAGGAGTTAACTAGGAAAGGGTGGCAACAATTTGGGAGGGATTTGGAAGTCCCTGAATTGTGGGAAGACTATCAGGTTATGTGTCAATAATCAAGGCAATGGACTCAACTAAACTATTAGTACTCTCAGGAGCTAACTCCCATCTAGAGCTCTTTCTAAAGTTGAGTGTCAGGGCCAGACATGTATTTAGGTCAGTGATACTCAACCTTGGATATACTTTAGGATTACATGGGGAGCAGTGTAAAAAAAAAAAAAATCCTAATACCCACACCCCAAACCTCATAGATTCAAAATTAACCAATCTGGAGTGTGGTCCAGGGAATTGATATTTTCTGTTTTTGTTTTATTTCATTTAAAAATATCTACAGGAGGTTACAATCCACAAATAGGGTTGAGCACAACTGATTGAGCACAACTGACCTAGGTGGATCACAAAGACCTACAAGGATTTTCTTCACCAAATAAAACAGCTTTTCCATGTGTTTTTCACAATATTGTCCTCCTTTCCTGCAATGTGAGGTTTTATGAGCATCAGACTTCCCTGACAATCCTACCCCGACCCTAACTCAACAGTCTTATGCTAGTGTCATACTCTCCTTAGCATTTATCATGATTTCACATGGGTAAATACATCATAACCTACCTACTTCTCTCCATCTCCACTGCTACCACTCTAGTCTCAGTCACCACTACCTCCTGGTTGGATTGCGGCTCCTTCAATCCTTTTACTTTTTTTTCTTTTTTCTTTTTACTTTTACTGTCTATGTCAACACAGCCTCTGAGAGTCTTTAAAAATGTTTGTCAGATCATGTCACTGCTCTGCTTAAAACTCTCCAATTGCTTCTTATGTGATTCAGAGTAAGGGCCAAGTACTTTTTATGACCCACAAGGTCCTTTATGATCTGACTCTTCCCCTTACCTCTCTGAGATTCTATTTCTGTGCCCCTCACTAACACAGTTCTGGCCACACTGGCCTCCTTGTTTTTATACATCAGATACACTCCTGCTGTCTTCTCTGCCTGGGATGCTCTTTCCTCAGATATCCATATGCCTCATTCCATCTCTTCCTATTGGTCTTTTGTTAATTCATGCCTTACTGGTGAAGCCTACCTTGATTTCCCTATTTAAAATTGCAAATCTTATGGGCCAAAGACCTTAATAGACATGCCACCAAAGACGACATACAGATGGTGAATAAACATGAAAAGATGTACCACATCATACATCATCAGAGTAAGTAAAATTAAAATAGTAATGAGATGCCACTACTATACTATGTATTAGAATGGCCAAAATCCAGAACACTGACAACACCAAATGCTGACAAGAATGTGGAGCAACAGCAACTCTCATTTATTGCTGGTAGGAATCCAAAATGGTACAGCCACTTTGGGAGAAAATTAAACATACTTTTACCACACAATTCATTAATTGCACTCCTTGGCATTTATGCAAAGGAACTGAAAACCTATGTTCACACAAAAACCTGCACACAGATGGTTACAGAAGCTATATTCATGATTTCTATAACTTGGATGAAACCAAGATGTTCTTCAGTAGGTAAAGAGATGAAGTGTGGTACATCCACATGATGGTATATTATTCAGTGCTAAAAAGAAATGAGCTGTCAAGCCATGAAAAGACAGGGAGAAACCTTAAGTGCATATTAGTAAATGAAGGAAGCCAATCTGAAAAGGCTACATACTTCATAATTCCAACTACAGTCAGCCCTTGATATCCACAGGATGAGCATCTCTTGATTCGACCAACCATGGATGGAAATGTTCAGAAAATGAAACAATAAAAAGAATAATACAACAATAAAAATAACACAAATGTAAAATCAATACAGTATAACAACTATTTACATAGTATTTACATTGTATTAGCTATTGTAAGTAATCTAGGTGATTTAAACTATATGGGAAGTTGTGTGTAGGTTATATGGAAATACTATACTGTACTATTTTATATAAGGGGCTTAAGCATCCATGGATTTTGGTATCCTGGGGGTGGGGGTCATGGAACCAATCCTCCTTGGATACCAAGGAATGATTGTATATGACAAAAAGGTAAACCTATGGAAATATTAAAAGGATAATTGGTTGCCAGGATTAGGGAGAGATAAGAATGAATGGGTACAGCATAGAGGATTTTAGGGCAGTGAAATACTCTGTATGATACTATAATGGCAAGAACATGTCATCATAAATTTGTCCAAACCCATGGAATGTACAATACCAAGAGTGAGCCCTAATGTAAACCATGCATTTTGAGGTAATGTTGATGTATCAGTGTAAGGTCATCAATTGGAACAAATACATTTCTCTCTTTTTTTTTTTTATTATACTTTAAGTTCTAGGGTACATGTGCACAACTTGCAGGTTTGTTACATATATATACATGTGCCATGTTGGTGTGCTGCACCCATTAACTCATCATTTACATTAGGTATATCTCCTAATGCTATCCCTTCTCTTATGGGGCATCTTGATAATGGGGGAGGCTATGCATGTGGGCGAGTAGGAGGTACATGGGTTATCTTTCTACTGTCCTCTCAATTTTGTTGTGAACCTAAAACTGCCATAAAAAATAAGGTCTTAAAAAATTACAACTATCCATACTTACGTGACTTAACCTATCCCCTTGTCACTGCTTTATTTCTATTCATGTCACTTATCAACATCTGACATATGCATATCTGTTTATTGTTGATGGTCTATCTCTTCCCACTAGACTACAAACCCCATGAGAGTACAGAAGTTTGTCTGTTTTGCTCATTGCTAATCTCCAGAATCGGAGAATTACCTGCTACATAGTAGAGGGTCCATCAATATTTCCTTGTTTGAATTAAATGCCAAAGTATTGGGTTATAATTTCACTATAAAAATATGCACGGATTTTCTCATTAAGGGGAAAACAGACTAACATTTATTGAGCATCCACTAAACACTATGTTATGTGCTTTTTATGTGTTCTATTATTTAATTCTCAAAACAATTCTCAAAACATTCTCAAATGGAATAGGTATGATTGTTATGCCCACTTTATAGATGAGAAACTGAGGCACAGTAAAACCAGTGACTTTGCTCAAGGTCAAATAGCTTAATTTTGGTATTGGTGATGCTAGGATTTGAATCCAAATTTATCTGAATTCCAGAGTTGTGTAATTTCTGTAAATGACCTCCCTGCCAGAACTAATTATTATTTAGTAATTAACTTACTACTAAAAGAAATCATTATTAGAAATTAACTTGCCAAATTAGTTCTTATTTTAATGGGTTTTGAGGAGAGAAAGGGGTAAGGAGGGATTCAAACACAGAAAAGAGAAGTTTCAACTTGTTTGGCTGATGAGCTTCAGGGTAGCACTTAGGGATGGCAGGTTTTGGTGGGAACAGACACCTGTGGGGAAGAGTCAGAGTTAGTGTCACCAAAGGAATCTTCTCCTTCACAGCTGGACTTATCACTTAGGCTTGGCATTAAGGCTTTGGTGTGTAGCCCAGAACCAAAGTAGAGGCATTCCAGTCCCTCATAGGGGAGTTAAAGGACTTGCAACTATTATAAGATGTGAGGTAATAGATATGTTAGTTTGCTACCTTTAGTCATCCTACGATGTATACATATATTAAAACTGCACCTTGTACCTCATAAATATATATAAGTATTATTTGTCATTTTTTTTCAAAGGCTAGAGATACTGTTCTTTTGCCTGCACTGGGTCCCACACATTATAGCTTACATTCGTCTCCTGCATCCTAGCCCTGTGCTTAACCTTACAAAGGGGCAAGGGCTGTGGCAATGGCTTTAACAGTTCACCATCTTTTGCCCAATCTTGGGGTAGCAATGAGGTCTTTAGAGGTGCTAAGCACTAAGGTTATTCCCCTTCTCCTCCCACCATAAAAACATCAAACCTTAAAACAAGTGAATGTAAGTTTTAAAGTTCTCTAATTTTCTCCCATATAATGAAATCAATGATATTTTCCTTTATTTATCAAACATCAATATCTTTCAGAATGTGTTCCTCTTGGTAAGAGATCAGTTGGAGGACAGCTGATTTGTTGGTGCCTTAAGTGGTGCTCATGAACCTTTAGGTAATCTAACACTGTGGGGGATCTGATTAAAGGGGCAAGGCTCTCCAAAATGATTTCCCTGCCTGCCACAGAGCTGTACATTCATGGGCTCTTCTTGGGGATAAAGCAAGGACCTCTGTTAACATTCAAAGGCAGTACTGCTATACACATGACAACCCATTGCAAACAGACAGCAAAGATCCAAGTGGCTGGAGCAAAAGGAACATCAAGTTTGAAGGGTTAGAAGAGGGGGGGAAGGTTGGAAGTATGGTTTGCTGGTAGGAAAGAGAGAGCCTAAGTGAGATGAATAAGTGGGAACCTTTGGGCAGCCAGAGAGAGGCCTGAGTTCTCAAAAGCTGGGTACCCAAAGGAAGTAGGAGCAGAAGCAAATTGACCATTGTGGTAAATATCTCCTCACCTTGGTACTGATGCAAGTGGAAGAGCCTCTGTGGCATGACAACTAGTACTTCAGAGAGGGGCTAAATAGGTCCTTCATCCTGTCTCTGTATTTCTGCACCAACCTAGGACAAGACTAAAGAGGCAAAACTGTGACCTTGCAAGGAGATAAATCCAGAATTTCATTCACCCCACTAATTCCTCGCCCTCGCCCTTGCCCATTCTTCACACCTAACTCGGTATAAAGTGAGAGTTTTCATGATCACTGAGGATCTTAGGGGGACAGGAGCAAAGTGCCTTGTAGAATTGGAACACACAGGTAGGGAGAGGCAGTTTCTTAGTGAGATACTATCAAATAATGAGTTTAATAAACAAATCCCATAAAGTCAGTGAAACCCCAAAAATAAATTTGAAAATATTTGGATGCCTAAATTCTCTTTTAACCAATGGCAACATTTTTGAGAACTGATTTCTTATTCTATCATTGTATAAATGCTCAATTTCGCTGGAAGTATGTTCTCATCTGATCTATATTCTACAACACTGACATTTCTCTTTTCATTCACTCCTAAGCCTATTTGGAGTAAAGACTGCCAACTGTGTCATATTAGCAGTGGCTGTGAAATGGACTATTTTCCACTAGGGGCTAAGATGAGACCAGAATATGGGAAATAAAGTTCGTTTTAAAAATTCAATTTGCAGTAGATGTGTATGAATAATTTATGTGTCCTCACTTTATAACATAATAATTAGGGTACCATCGATTTATTATAAAAAGTTAAAGTATGTTTAACGATACCACTTTATCTGTATATTTAAAATTAAAATATAAATCAAAGGTATTATTAAATATAATTTTACCTTACTATACATTTCAAAGTCCAGGGGTTATTTTATTCCAATGTTCCTAATCTCTTAATTCAGCTAAAAAAAGAGAAGACTCTAAGAAGTGACATGATAAATAATTTAAAGCATAACATTTTATGCCATAATCCTGACAAGAGAAGTAAAAGACGATGTAAAGTGGCAGAGGTTCTAAATTGCTGAAAAGGTATTAGCATTCTTTTCTGAAGTTTTGGTGCATGAAAGAGAAAGTTATGCTTATCAATGCTTTGTAATTGAAAGATTAAGAAAGATTCAAAATTGATAATGGTTCTATTGATTTGTAATGAATTCATAGGATCACTGTTCTGTCTGCAGCTTGTGACCATGACAAGAAAAAGAGAAAGAAATCTGAGTCCTGGATGTCACATAAGGAGATTGACTCAGAGGATCTGAGAATGGATGTCTGCAGTGATTCATGATGGAGTGGCAATACTAGGAAGAGGAGAAGGAAAAATATCAAGGTCCAAATCCATACTTTCTTCTGTAAAATATTGTATTTTATGTTAACCCAGCATTTTCACTAAACATGTCTGATTATTATTTTTAGCTTATTAATGATACTATAATAGTAGCTAGTTGGTATTTTTCTCCAAGGCATTCTAAACGCTTTGCAGGCACTTCTTTATTATTCTGCACCATATACTTGTCAGGTGACAATATTCATCACCCTCTCCTCAAGACAATGGGAGAGAAAAACAGAGACAGCAAACAAGGGATGGATGAATAGCAGAACCAGGATTTTAAAAACAACAACAGAAAAATTTCTCAGATTTTCTGATTTCTACTCTAGTATATTCTGCATGAAGCTTTGCTGCTTTGCTTCAGTGTATATGATCTAAAATCACCAGCATGTAGTAAAAATCCAACAGAGTGAAATTTTATTTTTTGAAAGTTAATTCATGATGTTTTTGACAGGTGCGAGTTTTCTTTGGCACCTTCATGGGAAGTGAATAACAGTTACCCATATCCCTGAGATGTTGTTTTATATTATAAGAAGTGCAGATTCATTTTGGGGGTGGGTGTGAAGCTAGGGGTTGGGGGCAGTTCTTATCACAGGCTGCCCCCATATAAATGACTTACGACATTTTTAAGTTAAGCTGCCCAAAGTGGGTACTTTTAAAGAGTAGGGGCTTTGAAATTTTGTTAAAAAGATCGTTGTTTTTAAATTTTGAGCAGATTACAAGGTCATCTGTCCATGACATGAAGTGATAAATAAATCTACCCCTTGTGTTTCTTCTTGTTCTGTAACAATGCTTTCTAGTAAAACATGATGCTTTTTGGATTAAAATATCAGCTACCAAGCATGGCTAAGGAAAATAATGTTCTGGTTAATCCAGAATTCTTGTTAATAAAAAGTCACCAGGTCTATGACTGTTTTCAAATACTAACAAAGATAGCAGTACCAGATAGTTGACAGTAAATTGATATTAATAAAATTTTCTCCTTCAATTAGAAGGTGCTACACAATTACACAATGTTGCCAGGGCATCATAACGAAGAGAGTTTTCCTTGTGCCACAAATGAGCTGAAGTGACAGCTCACAGTTCAGTTGCTAGAACTCTGTATAAGAGGTTTGATGTAAAAACACACAGCAATAATTAATTGCCTTATAGAGAAGCCATTCTTTAAAACTGGCCCGAACTTCTCAGTGTCTTAAAAACACTCATGTCAAAATCGGAAACCTTAACCTACAGCATTGCTATGTGAATTCCAAGTCCAATTTAAAGCATCATTGTAGAGACATTATTGGCTCCTGATGTAGCAAAACCATTTCCCTAAGTATCAGGTGCTTTTTTACACCTTGAATTGCTGCTTCTTTTTGTTCTATGACTGGGATTTTCTTTTATTATAATGCAGAGGATTTTTGTCTTTTAGTGATAAAAGCCCAAACTGTAATCAATTGATTTAGAAGTCTGTTTATAACTGATGTTACCCTTTCTAGCAAATGTGCTGATGCTTAGTGATATCTGACTTTCCTTTGACAGGGAGATTCTTGGTGATTATAAAAATAAATAAATATTGACTTCCTTTCTTTGAGGGTGACAGAGGTTTTTCAGTCTAAGGCTTAGTTTTTCCTGCTCTCTTCAGAAATCCAAGCTGATGGAAGAGTTGCTTGCCTCTCTAAGGAATAAAGCAAAGGTAAAGGGATTTAGCTGAGATATAGTAGAAATTTTCTGACAATGTAGTAAAACATGGGAACTCATTTTGTTAAATAAAGCTGTGAAATATTAGACAGGGATCGCCCCTTCACCAAGAAGTCAGTCAAGGCTTGATATGGGAGAGGGGAACACCAGTGCAACGTTATATCTGGTCTGTACTTGCCTTCTGATAATTGATTCTGTCACTTTCTCATGTCAGGCCTACATAGAGAAATGAGGAGGATGAAGAGAGAGGACAAAGTAACATATACTATGTCCTCATGACTCTAGGTTTTGAAAACAAATACCTATGAAGCTCTGTCATTCCCACTGAGGTAAATATAATATCCTTAGCCTGACATTTGAAGCACTTCACAATTTGGCACCAATCCATTTTTTTCCAGGCCTCTCTCTCATTCATCTTTTCTAGAGATGTTAGGCCACAAATCATTGTACAGTCTCCTTTTCTCATAAAATGCACCACAACTTTCTGCCATACACATTTACTCGTACTTAGACTTTTTGGCTCTCCCACTATTTTTTTTTTCTTTTTTTTGAACTTGAATCATTCCACTCTCCTCTCCTTCACTTAGTCCCTGCCATACTAGTCTCTTTTCTCGTCTTCTTTGTTGGACGTGCTCCTGCCTCAAGGCCTTTGCACTTCCTATTCGTTCTGTTTGCAACACTGTCACAGATATAGGATGGGCTTATTCCTTCATCTTCTTTAAGATCTTCCTCAAATCTCAAATTTCCGGTGAGGACTTCCTTGACCTCCCTATTTCAAATTACCATCTTCCTGGCCCACTCTATATCACCTATCCTGCTTTACTCTTTTCATAAAGCTATTTTCCATTTTCTGCTATATCATACCATTTGCTTATATATTACATTTATTTTCTGTTTTCCATTGCCACCAGAATTTAAGTCCCATTCAGGAAGAGATTTTTGCCTATGTTCTTCATAGCACCTAGAAACAGGGTGTGACTTGGCGCACTCAACAAATATTCGGTGAACAAATGAATTAATTGATGCTATGCTCTCTGCCTGAAATTTCCCCTCTTCATGTACATCTATCTTTTAAGCCACCCTCAGATGTCACCTCTTTCACGAAGCCTTCTCTGATTTCTCCCAACATTGCCTTTCCCTCCTGTGACTCCCCACAACAATTTCTTCTGTTCAAAGTCAACTTACTGAATTTTCACCTGTGCTGTGACGACCCATGAGTTTTCTTCTTGCTTCTGGTAAATATTCGCTTTCCAAGGGCAGGGCTTGTATTGTTATTGTATTAGTCCATTTTCACGCTGCTATGAAGAAATACCTGAGACTGGGTAATTTATAAAGGAAAGAGGTTTAATTGACTCACAGTTCCACATGCCTGGGGAGGTCTCAGGAAACTTACAATCATGGTGCAAGGCAAAGGGGAAGCAAGGCACATCTTACATGGTGGCAGAAGAGAGAACGCACAAGGGAAACTGCCACTTTTAAAACCATCGGATCTCGTAAAAACTCACTATCACAAGAACAGCATGGAGGAAACCGCCCCCTTAATCCAATTACTTCCCTCCTTCAACACGTGGGGATTACAGGTTCCTCCCTTGACACGTGAGGATTACAATTCGAGATGAGATTTCGGTGGGGACACAGAGCCAAACCATATCAGTTATCCATACCTCTTTCACAAGGACTTAACTTTAAAAGCTCATTTAAGAGTTCTACTTCTAGGATGGTAGCATGAGGAGCTCCACAGACCTGCTCCCTAGTGAAGCAAGCATAACTAATGAAAACTAAAACCAAAAATAAATAAATAAATAAATAAATCTGAAAATTGTCCTAAGGGCATACAGCAGGAAATATTTATTTTAAAAACAAATCTAAAACTCAGAGCAGTTAGAATCTTTGGCACCCGATTCGTGATCCACTTCCTCTTTCACCTCTCCCCAGCTCAGCTTGATAGAAGCTTTACTCCAGGTGGGTGTGGCCAAGAACTCGGGACTTCCTCTATCCTCAGCTCCAAATCCAGGGATATGGTAATTTACTGGGAGGGGCAAGACACCAGCATTTCTTATCTGATCCAATTTGGAGTTGAAGATGCTGAGTTCCTGGTGTGTGGCTGAGAATGGAGGGAGCCCTTTCTTCATCCAGCCCACATTCATAGGGTAGAAACTCTACACAAGGCATAGGAGAATTAGAATACTGGAGATGGAGCTATGCTTGCTCTAGCTCACTTGTAGGGCAGAGGTTCCATGCTGGGAGAGACAAGCTGAGAAGATCAGAAGCTACCGCTCCTGCCCAGTGCTTGGAGTATGGCTCAGAGATTTTGGTCACATGGAGAGACAGTCCATAAGAACACAAATTTCTGAAGCTTTCCCAAAAGCTTTCCCAAAAGACTTTATTGAAGCAGAGTGTGAAGGAGTTCAAGCCTAAAAGCCTCTTTAATAAAACGCAGATTTTCGTAGTTAACAAATAGGAGGCTGGTAGCTCCTTTTAATTAAGAACAGCAAGCGGAACCATAGCATAGCTAGTTCACTAGGGGAAAGCAAGGAAAGACACAGCTAAAAAGAGCCCTCCTGGGGTCAGAACAAACCTCAAAAGACTGGCTCAAAAACTAGTCCTGCTCAAATTTAGCTGGATTAGGCTGTGGGGCAATGTTGAAAACAATAGAGAAATCAGCCCCAATTAGTGGAGCATAACAGCTGGATGTGATACTAAGGCATACAGCCTAACGGAGAGATTAGTGAAAGAGACTAAGAGAGCCCTGCTAAAATCACAGTCATTCCAGGATGACTGACTATATGCCCAAGGTGGTATCTTCTGAACAATGACACCAAAATTTACACACTATGAGAAAAACAGCTTTCACTAAAATAGCCTAGTTAAGTCACAAAACAAGTAAGTAAAAACAAAGACAAGCCTCAGAGAATGGGGAAGGGAATCAATATCTAGAGTTACAACAATGGATTGCCTAAAATGTCCAGGTTTCAACAAAAATTACAAGATATGCAAAAAAGAAAAAAACTGGAAAATGTTACCCATATACAGGAAAAATAACACCTCAGGCCACAGAAACTGCCTGGTAGATGGTGAAGTTGTTATACTTAACAGAGGCTTCAGAAAAGCCAAAATAAATATGTTTAAATAAATAAACTATGCTTCAATAAGTAAAGGAATCTTAATGAGATAAAAGCTGATTTTTCATCAGAAACAATGGAGGCCAGAGGCAGCAGGATGACATATTTAAAGTGTAGAAAGGAAAAAAAAAAAAAAAAAAAACAAATCCTATCAATCAGGAATCACATATTCAACAAAACAGTCTTTCAAAAATGAAGGCAAAAAGAAAACATTCCAAGATGAACTAATAATGAGTTTGTTGCAAGAAGAGCCACTTTATGAGAAATATTAATCGAGATTCTTTAGTATGAAAGCAGGTAACCACACAACGTAGAGTTGTGCCATGGTATCTGTGGAGGATTGGTTCCAGGATTCCCTGAGGATGCCAAAATTTGTGGATGCTCAAGTTTCCAATATGAAATGATGTAATATTTGCATGTAATCTACCCACATCCTCCTGTATACTTTAAATCATCTCTACATTATTCCTGTAGTGATACCTAATACAATATCTGCACATCACTTCATTCACAAGGATTCAATGTAGTACTCAGTGCATGGCAAATTCAAATTTTGCTTTTTGGAACTTAGTGGAATTCCGTTTTTTTCCTCGAGTAATAATTATTATTATTTTGTGAGACAGTTTCACTCTTTTTGCCCAGGCTGGAGTGCAGTGGTGCAATTTCGGTTCACTGCAACCTCCGCCTCACAGGTTCAAGTGATTCTCCTGCCTCAGCCTCCCAAGTTGCTGAGATTACAGGTGCATGCCACCATGCCCGGCTAATTTTGTATTTTTAGTAGAGATGGGGATTCACCATGCTGGCCAGGCTGCTCTTGAACCCCTGACCTCAGGTGACCCACCCACCTCAGCCTCCCAAAGTGTTGGAATTACAAGCATGAGCCACAGCACCCGCCCTCCTCAAATATTTTAAATCTGTGGTTGGTTGAATCCACAGATGTCAAACCCGTGCTTGTGGAGGACTGACTGTAATGTGAATCCACATGAAAAAAGAAAGTAATTATGTAATTTTTAAAGATAATATAAAAATATTTTCCTTTGTTATCTTTACTGATTTAAAAAGCAATGGTATAAACTCATTGTTGTTGCCTTATAACATATAGAAATGTAACATACTTTGCAATAACACAAATGAAGTGGGTAGGAGCAATGTTGTATTAAAGTAAGAAAATGACACCAGATGGTAATTTAAATCCATGAGAACAAATGAAGAGATTCAGAAATGGTAAGTAAGGTTAATAATACAAACTATCTAACATATATATTTCCTTTCTTCTCTCAGCTTCTTTAGAAGACATAAAATTATATACAGCAATAATTATAACAATGCATTATTGGGTTTGTAACATAGATGTCATATGCATGACAATAATACAAAAATGGAGAAGAGGGAACAGAACTATATAGGACTAGCATTTCTATATATCACTGGAATTATGTAAATCTGAAATAGATTCTCATAAGTTAAGATGTATTTGGTAAGCCCTAGAGCAACCAGTAAGAAATAGTTCAAAAATACAATGAAGAACTCATAAAAGGAATTAAAATGTTGCACAGAAAATATTATTTAATGCAAAAGAAAGCAGTAAAGAAGGAATAGTGGAACAAAAAGACATGAGACATATAGATAGCAAAAAGTAAAATGGCAGATGTAAATCCAACTATACATACACACACACGCACACACACACACACACCCATATGCACACATACACTCACATTTTTGCTTCTTTCATTTTGGCCCTAGGGAAATAGGAGAATGATGAAAGTAGAAAAAAAGGAGGCCTAAATTGAAAAATTGAACTTCTCTATGTCAATTTTCATTGCTGAAGTATATATATTAGTCTGTGTACTCCAGTGGGTAGGTAGTATGCTATAGTGGAAAAACCGTAGTCTTGGAAATAAGACAGACAAGACCATAAACAAGTTACTTAATCATTCTAACTTTTAATTTCCTCAACTACCAAAAAGAGATGAAGTAATTTACCTGGCAATGTTGTTGTGAAGACTCAATCTGTGATTCCTAAACCTGGTTGATAATTGGAATTCACAAGTATTTGATGAAACTTAAATTTGCCTCCCAGTCCAGATAGCAAACTCCCTGGTCCCTCTTACAAAAAACAACCACTGTTGTCAGTTTCTTGTATGTTCATCCAACACCTGAGGACCTTATGTAAAAATAAACAAATTGTATTTTGTTTTTATTTATTTACTTGATGGTCTTGCTCTGTCACCCGGGCTGGAGTGCAATGGTGCAATCATAGCTCACTGCAGCCTTGAATTCCTAGGCCTCAAGCGATCCTCCTGCCTCAGCCTCTCAAGTAGCTGGGACCAAAGGTGTGAGCCACCATGCCCAGCTAATTTTTTAATTTTTTGTAGCGACTGGGTCTCACTAGGTTGCCCAGACTGGTCTCAAACTCCTGGCCTCAAGTGATCCACCTCAGCCTCCCAAAGGACTGGGATTATGGGCATAGACACCACACCCAGCTAAATTGTATTTTAAAATTAATTTTAATTGTTTTTGAAGAGGAAGTGTATTTATATGGTTTGAGAGAAGGAAAATGAAAGTATAAAAAGTACTCAGTGAAATATCTCCCTTCTATCTCTACCTAGTACCACCGTCTCCCACAGGCAAATAATACGATAAATTTCATGCATATTTTTCCAACCAAATACATATTGTTCTTCTCCTCAACCTTTTTTACACAAATAGAAGCATCCTATGCATGTTGTTCTGCAACCTGTGCTTCTCCTTTAACACTACACATTGCAGATACTTCTATATCGGCACATAGACAGTTTCCTCATTTATTTTTCAAACTGCATAGCATTTCATCATATGGATGTTTCATAGCTCATTTAATCAATGTCCTAATGATAGATAACTAAGTTGCCTTTTGATCAAAGCAAGCATTTGTTAAATGGAAAGTAATAGATGCACATAGTGAATATTTCTATGTGTAAAGTGAATTGTCTTAGTTATTGGTGCAGTAATGCTTTGTAACAACCCCCTTCTCCCAACACAAGGTATAAGTGGCACATAACAATATTTATGTTTCTTGCTGTCTGTAAGTCCATTGAGGTTCAACTGAGCTCATTTGGGCTTGGCCTAAAGCTATGGGTTGCTTTCAGATGTATACCACATATCTCATCATTCTCCTTGGACCTGGAGCTATGCAGGACTATTGGTGGATGGCAAAAGCACAAGAGGCCAAGCTGCTAACATCAAGTCTGCTAATATTTCTTGGGTCAACTCTAGTGGAGTGGGAGGTACTCAAAGTCTCAAGTTAAAGAGTGTACATGTACAATTTTTTAATAGTGATGGTGTGAAGAACTAAAATGATAATCTAATGTCCCACATAATACATAATGAAACACAAATTGGCCTCTCACCCCCACATTGCCAATCACCTCCCCTTCCAACAACCATTATTGCCAGTTTCTTGAGTATTCATCCAGAAATACTTTGTATATATGAGTATGTATATATCTACAATTTCAATAGATGTTGTCACTTTGCTCTCCAGTGTAGTTGCACTAGTTGACATTCTAGATAACTGAATGAGAGTGTCTATTTCTTCACATGCTTTCCTACATTGTATACTATCAAACATTTATTATTTGCCATTATGGTCTAGGTTGCAGTTACTTCTCAATTTATGTTTGCCCACTTGCATTGTTTAAATGTGTAGTATCTATTCATGTTATTTGCCTATTTTTCTTTTGGGCTGATTTTTTCCCCCCAGTTGATTTGTAAGAGCCCTTTATATATTTATAAAATTTTCCCTTTGTTTAAGGAATTTCAGTTTTTCTCCCAATTTATAGTTTGCCTTTTGTGTATGGTGTTTTTTCTTTGCAGAAATTTGTATATAGTAAAAAGTATCAATCTTTTTCTTTTTGGTTTATGGATTTTGAGTTTTGCTTATAAAATTGTTCCCCACTTGTGGAACTTTTTTTTTCTCAAAGCTATTTATCCCAATTGATAACATTTTAAAAAGTTTGGCCTTACTAAATGGTTATCAGCTCTTCTCACCATTAATCATGAGAATATACCAAGTGCCCAAGATTTGGCAAACTATGTAAAGTTCTGTTCTTAATATTATTAGGAAGATGATATACTAACTCTACTCTAGTGGGCCATGGGAATTGATGTATTTCTTCAGCAACAGTAATTCTTTCATGTAACCTAGGGTATTTTTGCCAAAAAGGCCATCTGTAGGTAGGGGCACTAACCATAATTTGATCAGCCTTCATCATGAAATAGATTTGGTCTAATTGCCCTAAACAGATATGACCTTGGCCTTGTTCTTAGGTGCTTATCATATGACAAGATTTCATGATTAGCAACTGGGATAATTACACTCACTGCTTTTTTCCTTTCCTGGGCCAGGCAGGATTGAAAGATTTTCTTGAAAAGCCTTCTCAAATGTTAATGTGCATACAAAGTTACCTAGGGATCTTGTTAAAGTGCAGATTCTGGAACAGTAGGTCTGGGGGTGGGGCCTGAGACTGCATTTCTAACAAGGTCACAAGTGCTCCTGGTCCATGGAAAACACTTCAAGAAACAAGGTGCTAGACCATGAGGTCTCACCCAGTCTTTTCTAAAAGTTCATTGGTTCCTTCCTCATTTTCTTGGCATCTTATTCCTTTTTGGATTCTTTATTCTTACTTTCCTGAACTCCTTTAAGATCACTTTTAAAACCGTAAAACAGACTGGTATGATTGGCCAAACAAGCAGCCCTCTTTGATGAATACCAAGAGCCCCTCTCCCATTCAGAAAAAAATCTACTGATCTACCATGGCGCCTTGTTTTCAATTCTGGGGAGTCTTCTTAAAATTTATGGTGAAGGGTGATGTAACCCAGGAAAGTAAGGTTAGTCATACTAGTTAGGCATTAATCAGACTGGAGCACCAACCATCCTCAGCAGAGAGAGTACTGAGAAAAGGATAGGTACACAAGGGAGTAAGTTTTGGTAGGGTGGAAGGTGCAGAACTTGATACATAAAGGCACTGGGTATTAGAGTGAAGTTGGGTCAAATTGGTTGTATGTGCCACTGCACTCTAGTCTGGGTGACAGAGCGAGACCCTAGATACAGAAAGATGATGAAAGGAGAAACCAACAGGACAGGAAGAGGTTTGCTTTTTATTTTAAATGTATTGTCTACTTGATGATTTGCCTAGGGATCTTATTGGCTAGGATCCTAAATGAGCTCCCCTCACCCTGACTGCTGGCTCCTTAACACCCCAATATAAGTGAAGGGTCCCGTGGCTTGATCAAATGGCTTCATCCATGGACAGCCCTGCTGGTCAGCTAAAGCCCGGGGCCCGGGGGCTAGTGCCATGCTAAAGGGCAGACTGGAGGTGCCAGGGATCCAACCAGAAAGGAAAGACTTGACCAGGTTGTATCCTTCCACCAAGGGGCCACCCTGTGTTGCTGCCTGCCATACCTGCACCTAACTGGTTGGAAGCACCTGGCAGTTGGCATTGAGGACCACTAACAGTAAGGTAGGTGCGGAGGGGGTTGGCCGGAAGTGGTAGTGAAGGTTGCACAGGGCCAGCCGGCAAGCATAGGGAAGTTTGTATTTGCATGAGCTCCGTAGGCAAGGAGAAAGGGAAAATTCGCTGGCTATATCCCTTCAAAAGAATGGGCTTTCATCTGAAAACGAACTGTTAAAAAAAAAAAAAAGAAAGAAAAGAAAAGAAAAGAAAACAGAAGCAGGACATCTTCTGTTTCAAAAATACAGGCCATTTTCCCCCTCCCATGTATATAAACAACGAAAACCAGGAAGGCCGAAGGTCCTTTCCTTTCACACCCGACCTCTCTAGATCCCCAACTTAACCCCGATTGAAGAAGAAATTTTCCAGGATGGGGGTGGGATTTTGCTGGATTTGTCGAAAGAGATGGTCCACAGGGGAGGAGTGCATAAACTTGGCAAGAGAGGCGAGAGAGGGAGAATAACCTTAATCATGCACAGGCTCTGGCCTTAACAGTTGAGTGGATGGTGGACCTAGGCCAAGCGGCCAAAGAAGTGGAGTAGAAAGGCGCGAGTCAGCGCTGCGTGCCACATACCAAACGCTGAATTCTCCCACCTGGGCCCTGTATCCGTCTCTCGCTCGCTCCCTGTGGCTAATGCAGAGCGATGGAGCAGCCTCGGGAGAACAGCTAGAGAAAGCTCGGAGAAAGACAAATTAATAGGAGCTCAGCGCAGCAGCAAATGCTGGAGAACAGCGCTCAGCTGACCCGTTAAATGAGCAGTCCTGTAAAGTGTGTTAATCAGTGCGGCGCCCGAGAGCCCAGGGAAACACTCCGAGAAGATACCTGGCGTGGCAATGGAACTCTTCAATGCTGCGATCTAGGAACACTGCTAGTCCTGGGTCGTAGTCCCTCTCCCCCGTCTCGCTTAAAGAGAGGGGTTCCTGGGTTGCATGACGTTGGAGAGCAGGTGGTCAGATGCATGGTTGGTGAGCCCCTGGAGCATGCAGAATGATAGAGGCCAGGGTTCTAGCTGCAAGCCCATCCCTGCGTCCCAGTACATTAACTGCCTGCCCCATAATTGGCGGAACTGGAGAACCCTCAGACTTAAGGATTTTATAGGTGGCAGGGGTGGAAAAGAAGAGTTCTCTCCGGTCCTGGAAAGCTCGAATTATAAGAAAAACTAGGTGGTTTGCGACTTTAAAAGCAAGTTCCAGTCTCCGGGGAACCAAGCAGGTGAACTCTTGACTGAACTAGATACCTGTTCTGCGGCTAGAACTGCAGACCGGGAGAGCTAAAAACTTTTAGTGGCTTTCCACACCTGCACTCATTTGAGCGCTCACCCCAATCCTGTTCGCCGGTCTACTCTAGTAAGGACGCTAGACGGCGCTGCCGGGACACGCTTTCCTTCTCCCGAGAAAGGTAAGAGAGAGCGCTTTTTTTTTTTTAAACCAGGGGATGGGGGACTTGGGGTTGGCAGCCTTTCTCAATCTGCCTCCCCTCCCCGCGCTCCCAAATCTAAAGGGGTGTGGAAGAGGAGGAGGAGCAGAAGCAGCTCTTTTCGTGACGCGCCAGAGCGCTTCTCTCTAATTCCCACCTCCTCCCCTGTGCAATCAGTCAGCCAGGAGGCACCAAACTGTTAGCGACAAAAACGCAGCTCTCGGTGACTCCCACTACCCTCCCACCCGCACTCCAGGCATATTTTGGAGGCGGCAGGAATGGTGGCAGGATGTGAGGCGAGCCTGGAGCTCATTTCCAGGCGCCCCTCCCTCTTCGGAACTAAGGGAGACTTACAGGCTTTTGCTCACTGACTGTAGGGTTCCCGGGAAAGACTGGGGAAGTGAACAGGAGGGAGGGAGGTGGACAGGCAGAGTCTGCACCTGCCTCCTGCCCCTCCCTTAGGGCGACAGGGCAGCTGGTGTTTCGCTCCTTCTGGAGTGTGCCTACCTCGCAAGTGGTTCGAGGGCCACAGGCTGAGGCGCCCGCGTCCCGGCGTGCACCGCTTGGCCGAGGCAAGGTGTTGCTGGAGCAAGGCTGCTCCGAAGCGAAGTCGCGCAAAAGGAAGAGTCTGGGAGGCAGGCGACTTAGGAGAGTCTAGTCACTAAGAGACAGAGAGAGGCCGACATCTGCCATTCTAATTGCGGAGCTGAGTGATTTAGAAACCCTCCTTAACTCTCCCTTTCCAGCTTTCCCCAAAGTCCACAGAAGCTCTGAACTCTAGAAATCTTCCCTGGCCGGGGGGAAGTTTCCTAGCATCCTCTTTGGCTAAGACAGGTAGTGGAGAAAACAGTCGGGGCTGTACTGGACGCTGTTTGGGGGAGACGCGATCTTCCTCTCGCCCCCTCCAGCCACTCCGACTGCCCGGGAAGTCCCAGCCCGCGCTCTCCGGAACCTGGCTCGCCATCTCGCCCTGGACATGGAACTACGCATCTGAGACCTGCTGGACGTTTTGCTGGCTGTTTTGCAAGACTCAGGTAATGCCCGCTCGCAGAGCTGGAGAGTTGACTGGCAAGGGCCAGGGGAGAACGCGCTGCGCTCTCAGGGCAGGCCGCAGCCAATGGAGGCTTTATCTCTCCTGCAGCTCTGGTCTCCGCGCCTGGAAATTTGCCAGTTGGCTTTCTCTTCCTTTAGCCTTCCCAGGAAGTTTAGGGAATAGAGCTCCGAAGGCCAGGGGCTCTTCGGCCTGGGAGGAGCGTGCGCCGTCCCTCAGGTGCCCGCGAGCCAGTGCGTTGCGTTTCCGCGGCGGGATCTTCATGCTCTCTGCGGCTGGCGCGCGGGCTCTGCAGCCTGAAAGGCAATTTCCAACTGGGCGCTTCTGACTGCCCACATTTCTGCCCGCAGCTGGTAGAGCAACCGGAGCTGGGAAGAGGTTCAAGGCGGCTCCTGGGTGGAATAGTGAGGGGTTGCCCAGCAATACGCTGCCGCTCCTGGGGATTCCCACCAAGCACTAGACAGGGGAGATCGCTGGGTATCTGGGGCCATCACCGTGCTCCGGCACTGAGAGCCTGAAGGTACTTCCTCTGCGGTTCCCGAGATGCCCCCTTTCCTCTTCCCGCAAGAATCCCCGATACCCCTAGAGTGGGTTTCCCAGGTCCCCACTGCTGCTCAGGCGTGAGCATCTGCCCGCGCCAAGTTGCGCTTCAGACTCCTTGTGAAGGAACCCTAGAGTGGGAGAGTAGGCATAGCCACTCGCGAGTGGCTCGCCTTGCCTCTCTGGGCTCGGGATTGGAGCAAACAGCTTGATCTGTCACTATCAGACGTTTAAGAAAAATGCTTTGGTAAGGAGACCCTGGCAAGGGAAATGTGTATTATAACAAATGTCTGCTTCAGGGGTTTCTCCTGGTCCCTGCAGCCATCCCCTTGCCATCTGTGCCACCCAAGGACTTAGAGACATTAGTAAACAAGTGTTCAAGATTTTCCCCTTGCCACCCACAAAAGTTGTGACTGCACAGAAGTGCTGGAAAAGTACTTCTCAGTTGAAAGTTACTCTAGAGCCTACCACGGGTGTTTTTTAAGGGGGAGTCTATTTAGGAGTATCTTGTCCCCGAATGAGGAAGTGGGACCTGCCCACCACCACTACATTCAATCGAATGCGTAGATTTCCAAGAAGGAATCCTTCTTTCTTTTCCTGGCCAGGGGAACCAAGCTGTAGATTATTAAACATGAGGCACAGCTGGGAACAGACCCAAGGAAGTAAGGAGGGAGGGAAGGACACGTTTCTGAGCCTGCAAGTTCAGCGGGCGTCCTACAGTTCAGGAAGACTACCTCAGTTACAGAGTCCCTGGAAAGGAAGGAGTTAAGTTTTCCGGGCAAGTGTCTGGGACTGGGGTCCATTTTCCCACTGACATCCTCATCTCCCACCCCACCGCGGCTGACCCAAGGTTTTGGCTCCATCTCTGAGCCGCCCCATACGGTGTGAACTCTCTAATTTGCCGGCCGCCCTGGGCTAGACAGCTCACAATTACCTGCCGTGGAAGCAGATGATTTTCGGGCACTAGTATCCATGCACTGTTGTACCACTGGGCTCTTTGCCAGCAGGGTCTCAGATACTTAGGCTTTCCCCCCTTCTTGCCGCACAGAACGCGTTCTTCTCCATGCTCCCGGCTTCCCCATAGATAGCAATTGGGCAACTACCCTGGGACCTAGGGAGGGTGAAATTCCTAAGTATTCCTGAGCCTAGGCTTCAGCAGAAGTGCCCATCTTCGTCACTTGCATCCTTTCCACTCCTCTCCTCCGCGGAGCAACCCCTGCTCTATGGCCAGTACAGTCGCACGGCGCGGCTGCTGGACCCGAGGCGGCGACTCCAGTTTTGAGCCACCTGCTTACAGTTAGCTCTCCAATTTGAGGGCTGCCCTGGGGTAGACAGCCTGCAACTACTGCGGTGGAAGCTGCTGATTTAAATAGCGTTTAAATGTGGATAAAGGGCTGTGGCATCAAAGGCTCCTGACTTGCCCACTCTAACCCCAGCTGATCTGAAGGAGAGACAAGATGCCACCAAAGCTGCCTTCGTGACAGACAGCTGCGGCTGCTTCTGCTTCTGCCCTATAGGTCAAGGCCAGACCTTTAGAGCAGTAGGGTTGAGGATTTCAATCGGGCTTTGTGAAATAGCCTCTGCTGCTCTCTCTGATATCTGGCCAATCTTAACTCAGGTTGAGCAATCGGCCAGTTTTAGTTTCTGCGGGGCTTCTACCACTTTGACCTCTCTGTGCAGAGGCTAAAGGCGCTGGTCAGGGGTGGTGGATATCAGGGTGCTCCTGGACTGTGGCATTTACAGGTAAAATCAAGTCTGAATCTTGATTTACCCATTCATATCCTGAGAAATAGTTCCTCAATGGTGTAGAACATTCTTGTTTGCCAATAACTGGCAATAGAGTCCATACACGCATATACTGCTTACTAGGGTGAACTGATGGTGAGATAACCTGGGGAACAGCCCCTTATAGCCATCTGCAACATGTCTCCACAGCTGCAAAGCCCATTGAAATTTTATTTAGCTTTAAAAAGACATGCTGTAAAGAATCTCACCATATAAAAAAGATGAATTATGAAGTGACTATTCCAGCATTGTTTAAAACAATAAACTTCACTTTACACTGGCTTCCATAGTTTATTGAAGTGTCTCAGTGCAAACATTTGCTGTTTGGGAAGAAGGGGAAAGATTGGGAAGGTGAAATGAGTTAAAATATGGTTGAAATGATCGTATACTTTGGTAAAACAGAATTTTGTGTTCACATCTGTGCCTTAAATAAAATCATCACTGTGTGCAATGTGACAGCCTGAGTAGATTCTGTGACAGGTTGTAGCACTATGGTGAAACCAAAGGAGAACATACATTTATCCTTTGTATTTGGAAATTTCCTGTAACTGCAGCAGTAATGATTACAGCTGGGACTGTTGGAAGACAAATGTACACACTGCCTTCTTCATCTGAGAAGTAACATAACCTCCTTTGCGAAAATGCACTGTAATCAAGTGGAAGAGATAAAAAGTCCCAAGTTTGAGGTCTTCACTAATAATATATGAAAGAAAAATCATTGCCAAACCTCGAGGTGTGGACTAACAGGAATTTTTCAGGGATGTTTTCTAGCTGTAGTCAGAAACTCACACCTTTTAATCTCTGAGAACTGTCCCTTGATCCTAGGTCAGAAAGCTGTGATTGGAGCCAACTTGGTAGAGGAAGATAAATGTGGAATATGCAATATGTGCTTTAATTATCCTGAGCTAGGACTTGAAAATAAGCCTCTCATTATCTTTAGACTTGGAGCTGCAAGTGCCAAGGAATTTGCCAAAATAAAATGTGTCTGTCCAGGCCTGGCATGGTGGCTCACATCTGTAACAATCCCAGCACTTTGGGAGACTAAGGCAGGAAGATCACTTGAGCCCAGGAGTTTGAGATCAGCCTTGGCAACATAGTGACACCCCACCTCTATTTTAAAAATGTGTCTAATGTAAGGCCTGATGCAAAGACGTAACACATGGATCCATCTGGCCAAAGCTACCGCTATTTGGGTTGGTTCACTTTGAACTAGCTCCTAATGAGATCAGAGGCACTGGAGTGAGTCCACTGTGGGGCAGTTTCTTTTGGGCTTCCCCAGCCACAGACATGGTTCCAAATCTTTTGTCAAATGATCTAAATACATATTATCTGTGCCAAGGAGCCTAGATTTAGTAGCCTTCTTGCTTTATTTTTCCCATTAATTTCACAGCTATACCTTGGCTTCTCTCTTGAGTTTCAAAATGTTTTTTAGCTGGTTTGCTTTATTCCTCTATTTGGGTGTTGTGTTGGCATAAAAATGTATTAAAACACTGGCTTAACATTTTCCCCCAAGCAAACCTTTGTTTTTTGTCTCTTGCTTTTAATGAGGTCCTCATTCTCTAACCCTAGCACTTCTGATCTCATTCATCTGTGACTGCTCTTGCGTGCCTCATCCATCACTACCTCATGCATCCTGTCTTTTATTAAATGCCCTGAATTCTGTCTCTAGAATAGGTTTTGTCCTTTGCATTTGTACTGCCACCACTTGCAGTTAGGTCTTCTAGATTCTTGATCTGGCCTGCTACAAAAGTCTTTTCTTGCTGTCTTTGATCTGCTCTCTAATTCAGTATATCCTACATGTTAGGATTAATCTTCCTGTAGCTCATGCAGTTCTTTATTCAAAAGTGTTACTTAGTGAGTGTTTGTTAAGTCATACAGATTGTTATTGAATCTAAAATAGTTTCTAACAATTTGAGTTGCCTGATGCAATAAATAAGTTGAATTGTAACCTTAGGAAGTGATATGGTTTGGCTGTGTCCCCACCCAAATCTTACCTTGAATTGTAATAGTCCCCACAGATCAAGGACAGGGCCAGGTGGAGATAATTGAATCATGGGGCTGATTTCCCCCCTACTGTTCTTGTGGTAGTGAATAAATCTCACAAGATGTGATGGTTTTATAAATGGGAATTCTCCTGCACAAGCTCTCTTGCCTGCTGCCATGTAAGACATGCTTTTGCTTCTCCTTTGCCTTCTACCATGATTGTGAGGCCTCCCCACCCATGTGGAACTGTGAGTCCATTAAAACTCTCCCTTTTATAAATTACCCAGTCTTGGGTATGTCTTTATAAGCAGTGCGAGAACAAACTAATACAGGAAGTTCTCTAACATTGCAGGTGAGTACATAGCATGGCCAACCATTTGGTGGGAACTCAAACAACAGATTTGGGATATATGTTTCCTAACCCAGAAAGTCTATATCATCCTTTCAACATCCAGGGACCCAAATAGTGTGTTGTTTCCTATCAGTTTGCCTGCTGAAATTACACCTTTTAAAAATTATTAGAATGGTGTTTTATAGTCTTCTGTTTGTTAACAGTATATTGCTATGCCCAAATAGGTCATTTTGCTCTGGCTTACTTGGGTGTGTGTCACTCTAGGAATCATCTAGATCATTGTATTATGTTACAAATTTTTAACATTTATGTTGTGCTTGCTTTATACTTTGGGGAATGCCCTTCCCCTTTCTTTACCTTGCTTAATATTTATAATTATCTGTGAGGTAGATGGTCTGTCCAAGTTGGGAAACTTTGTTTAATTGACATCACAAAGCTAGATTGCTCTGGGGTCCTGGCTCAGATAGCACTAGACTAAAGGGATTTTATTCTCTCCTCACTAGCTGTAAAATCAAGTCCAAATTCTTTGGCCAGAAGTTTAAGGCTCTTTAATATTTAGTCTCAGTCTACCTAGTAAGCCATATTTCTCACTACCTTCCTGTTTCGCATAATTAGCCAGACTGGATCACTCATCATTATCCAGTTATAACCTTTGTTATCTATCTTTTGTGCCCTTGCTTATGCCATTCTTTTCCCTGGAGTATTTTTCCTCCCAATTTCCATCTCTTCTGCCTGTTGAAAACAAACCATATTCAAGAAACAGCTTAATGCAGCCCTCCCTAATTTATCTCTCATACCTCATAGCTAAAATAATCTGTCCCTTTTCTTTTTCTTTCTTTTGTTTTAGACAAGGCCTCACTCTGCCACCCAGGCTGGAGTGCAGTGGTATGATCACAGCTCACTGCAGCCTTGACCTCCCAGGCTCAAGCAATCCTCTCACCTCAGCCCCCAGCACCCGGTAGCTGGGACTACAGGTGCATGCCACCATGCCCAGCTAATTTTTGTATTTTTTTTTTTGTAGAGATATGGTTTTGTCATGTTGCCCATGCTGGTCTTGAACTCTGGGCTCAAGTCACCTGCCTGCCTTGGCTTCCCAAAGTGCTGTGATTACAGGTGTGAATCACTGTGCTCAGCAATCTCTCCCTTTTCATAACTCTCTTGGCATATTGTTGATTCCTCTTTTATGATCTTCACCTTGTTCTGCAACCATTATTGTTATTTTTGTATCACTGTATCTCCTCTACTTAATTTTAAACTTTTGGAAGGCTATCTTTTATTCTGCAGAGAGCCAAGGGTATAGGAAGCATCTGTTCCATATTTATTTAATTGAGCTGCCTTTGAGATCTCAGTGTCAACCTTAGCATTTTACTATGTAAATGATAGTTTCAGGTTAAGTAGGAAATTGCCAAATCTATTATTTGCCAATAATGTCATGAAGCAGTATAATAGGACACTGATTTTTAAAACAGCTGTGCTCTAGAAGTGCTCTATTCAATAAATATGCAGTTGTATAAATTTAAACTGATTACAATTAAATAAGACTAAAAATTTCAGTTCTCAGTCACCTAGCCACATTTCAAGTACTTGATAGCCACATAAGGTCAGTGAATACCATATTGGAAAGTACAGCTATAGAACAGAAAGTTCTATTGGGTAGCACTATTATACAACAATAGTTCTTAACACTTGTTTCCACCAAAAATGTGTTCATAAAGGTGACTGCTTTCATGGGTTTATGCAGAATTCCCAGTGTCATAGTGCTGCCACTTTAATTCCTTCTCAGAACACAAATTAGTAACATTACAGGAATCACCTTGACTCTGTTTGGGAGACAGATAATTATGTCACGTCAAACACCAAAATAAATTCCAGATAAAATTCTGAAGAAGAAAAAATTATAAAGAACTTGATCTATCACATATAACTTATATTGGAAATTACAATGATTAAAATACTATGGTACTTGTGTAGGATCAGACACATTACTATAACAGAACAGTGTCCAAAGAAATAATCTTAAGTATATTATGGATTTTAAGAAATGACAAAGAAGGATTTCAAATCCATGGGTTTGGGGGCAAAGATAGATTTTTCAGTAAATGTGATTAGGACAACAGCTGGTCATTGAGGGGAAATTTAATAAAGCTACATCTATACTCACTATTTAAACCAAAGTTAATTCCAGCTGACTCAAATATTTAAATGTAAAAAAAACTATAAAGACACTTAAAGATATTTTAGATTATTTGAAAATCTATATGATTACAATTTAACATTTTATTTTATAATATGTTTACCGTCTTGAGATGGAGAAGGTTTTTCTAATTATTTTATGAAGACTGAAGGCTTAAAGGAAAAGATTGATACATTTAACCTTCAAAAAAGTCTTTTCGGTAAAAAAAAGTACCATAATCAAGGTTAATTAAAAAACTAGGAAAAATATCTGTGACACATAACAATGGGTAGATATTCTTAACATAAAATAACTTCTACATGTTAATTACAAAATAAATCTAATAGAAAAATGGGGAAAATTCATTAATAGAATACTCACCAAAAAAGGAATACCAAACTCACTTTGCAAATAAAAACTAATAGTTTTCACATATAAGATTAAGAAGGCTTCAAAAACCAACATAAAACACGGTGTTGGCAAACCTGTGGGGATATGGATGATCCAATGTACTGTTTAAATTGGTCCATTTCCAAAGGTTGGGTGGGCAATCTATAAAAATGTAAAATGCCTTCTATGATTTAGCAATTTCACTAAGTATTTATTCTAAGAAGATAAATGCAAGTACCAAAACCTGTATACACAAGGACGTTCATTAATGTTTAGTTTATACTGGCAAAGCTTTGAAAACAACATAAGTGGCTCTAATAGTGTATTGACTAAGTTGGGATGGATCATTTTAATCAATTACTTGGACACATTAAAAATAATGCAGACCTACATTTATTGATATGGAAATATATCCATAAATACAATTTAATGGAAAAGATAGCTTACAAAGCAGCATAATTCAATTTTTTTACTTGTTTATGTATTTCTGTACATCTATGTGTGCATATAAGCATATGAAATGTATAGAAAGTTTTTCACCAAAATGTTATTTATAGGTGGAAGGACTTTGAATTTTCTTTAAAAAATCAGCCTATGCTTTTGTTTATTTATAGTGAAAATAATACAAGCATATATTTTATAATGCATTTAAAATGCTTATGGTACTCAATACTCTGCTTAAGGCACAGTGGCAGTTATTATGCTTATATAATGTATAAGATAAGCTAGTCAAAGTTAAATGTGAACTTCAGAAGGATTCAAGTGTTAAATGTAAAAAAAGGAAAGATATAATAACTAAAATATAATAAAAGTAACCTGGGAGCAGGACTTTCTATTAATAATAAAGGAAGAAATAAGAAAAATCAGTAGAGCATTTTACATAAACATCGAAAATGTATACAGTTATCGAAGTATTTTACATGCAGGTGAGTTCATGCCAAGATATGTGGCATCTGCCCCTATCTTATGAGGCTTTATCCTTGTCTAGTTAAAGCAGAAAATTACACTACATGGTCCTTTCCCCACATTCCCCAATCCATATTCCTCTAGAGGCACTGCAAGTGTTACCAGAGCTAGCTTGTAAAATACTTAAATAACTGTATATATTTATAGGATATATACAATAGGTTTATAATATAAAAAATAAAAGTCCAAATAACACCTTATTATTTGTGGGTGGTTAGCTGATGGAAAGTTACATTTCTGAGCTAATATAAACCTTTACATATCAAGTATTACAATTCTTTGTTCCGATTTATCTTATATGTTTATCCATATACATTTTCGATGTTTACATTTAACACTTGAATCCTTCTGAAGGAAGCACAAATAATGATAGCTAACACTTAGTGGAGACTAATTATATTTGGGTTCTATTCTAAGTACAACTTTATATGTATTAACTCATTTCATATTAATAATCTATTTTACTTGGAAGTAGGTGGTACTTTCATTACAATTTTTAGATGAGGAAACTGAGACACAGAGTTCAGTAATTTGCCTAAAGTCACAAAGCTATTGAAATGGCTGTTCTGGGGTGAGAACCCAGCCAATCTCACTCTAAAACCTATGCATTTAAACGTGGCACAAAAATATATATACTGAGAGTAGTAACAGATACTATTTAGTTCAGTTATGTAGCTTTCAAATTTTCTACAATTAGGATATATTACTTCTATAATCACAAAAATATATGATATTAAAAAAGCTTCAGATGGAGCCATAGACATAGCCCTCTCAACTCTTCAATTTCGTCTTTATGTTCTTTTTTTTATAAAAGTATCCTAAGGCATTTTACCATAGGATATATCATTTTAAAAGCCTGCTTAATATTTGGAGGTGTTAATTGCAGTCTGTTGACCAAAGATAATTGCATTTTGAAACCAGAAGGGATGATGGGGTAAAATCTCTGAAACTTTTGCTTCGGAGTCTAAAATGTACAGTTATTTCCCAATTGAACCTAATAACTGCTTTATAATATTTCCTCTGTTATCCAGCCTAAACGTCGTAGTATTCTCCTTTTGCTAATATCTTCATCTGATTCTAGACTCATTATCTTGTCACTAAAGCTGCCTACAACACCTCCCTCTCCGTCTTTGGATCAACTAACCACCACTTTCTCTGTTCCAACATCTCTATGGCTGAACTCCTCTAGAGAAACTCATACCTGTGCCAGAAACAGTACATGGTCTAAAACCTCATTTGGGCCCTGCAGAGGTGCTAGGAAGACTTTTTACGTGTACATATTCAGCTTTCTTTCCCATCTGTTTCCCACGGTAGTTATTTCGTACACCCACTGCTCATCTCAGACTACATTTTTCCATTCAGGCTGTTGTTCTTGCCTTTGACTTCACTTTCAGACTTGACTTTCTAACTCCATTCATTCTCTCGCCTTCTCCCCTTCCCTTCCCATACTCACCCAATTCCCTAGTGTTTTGTTCAAAGTGAGTAATTCCACTGGATCTTGTGTTTAAGAGTTCCATGTCCTCAGTTATCCTGTTTTCTCTGGGAAGTAGCAGTAGTTGGGAAGGAAGTCTGAATAGCCAATTGGAGCGTTGGAGCTTGGGGGAAAGAGGTCATTAATACAGAAGAATATTTAGGTAAGAGTGAGAGTTCCAATGAGGTTAGGGATCATGACTTTATAAGTGATAACAGTCTACACAGCTGTGCAGTTTTTTCAAGCTCTGCTCAGGTGTAAGAATGGAGGAAGTGGACAGTTGTGTTGATCCAGAACTGAGTTTTGCCAGGATTCATCGCAGCAGCAACATAATGAGAAGGTGAAGATATTAGTACAAGTTGTGGAAATGATGGATTATGAATTAAAACTCTATAGGGAAGGAAGCATCAGGGACTGATAAGTAAGGTAAAAACTGGTTGTGAGGTGGGAAGAAAGCACAAGGGTGGTCGGGGTCTGTATAAGGAGGGCACAAGGGCAGGGTGATGATGCAGCCCAGCAGTGACTAGGGCTTATGTCAGGGGAGCATCTGAGGAATGGTAGCCTTGCAGGGGTCAGGACCCATACAGGGTGGGGTGGCAGTTTGGCAAGGCCGGATAGTTGACTACATGCTGGGAGAATGAGCAAATAAATATATTAAGAGTAACAGGAGTGAACTGCTCGCTGTCATAGAAGGCAGTTACAAATATGAAAAGGGGGAAGGCTAGAAGGGACCCTATCGTTTTGAATTGGAAGTATCAGAGTCATTCATGGCTATTTCTGTCTCCATCTATGTATATATTTATGTTTCTATTTGTCTGTGTAAATGGTTATATATCTTACACATATGTATATTTCCTAACTTTGTCCACTGAGAGGGCCAGGAACAGCAACACATTAGTAGCGATAAACGTAACAAACACCCATGTCTTAGTTTGTCAATACTAATCTTCACTAAAAGTAATCAGAGTTCTTTGAAGAAATTGCTTATCTCAGGCCTGGAGCAGAGAAGCAAAAAGATGAGGGTGGGCACATCTTGTGCTGCCAGAAAGTTAGAAGTGCTCAAACAATGATAGGGGCACATGAAAAGACAGAGTTTGAAGGGGCTCCTACTAGTGCTATCTAGAAGAATGAAAGGTGACCACTCCAAGAATAGAGAGAATGCTAAAGTTGAATGGCTTGAGCCTCAAAGAGGCAGAGGTTTTTAAATGAAGGCAGAGATAGAAGTGGTAGTGTGAAGACACCTTACACATTTCCTGATCCTGAGCTGGATCTACCAGAGAGGGCTGAAGGGGGTTCTTTTAATGTAGAATCAGTCCCAGAGCAGAGATCATGTGCAGAATGGTGGAAAGGGACCTGGAGGGGAACACAGAGGGGATCCAGCACAGTAGTAAAGAGATATAGGCAACAGGGAATAAAGCAAAGATAAGAGATAAAGAGAAACTCTAGCATATCAGTTGTGCAAATAGGTCAAGGGAACAACTTATTCAGATTTTCAGCAGGAAGAGAGAGGGCTCTAGGAGGGATGTTCCAGGAAAATTATTTTCAGGAGTTTTTAATGATCTGTTGGAAAGTTTGAGGGCACTTCGTTATAGAGATATAGAAAAATGAGTCACATGAAAATGAGAGAATTCTCATATTCTCATTATAACTGCAGGAAAAACAAAAAGTACAAGAAAGGAAATGAAATCATGATATACTATTTGACTCACAACTTAATATTCATAATAATGTAAAATTATCACATAGCTATATTTGAATAATTGAGGGAGGACAACTGGTCATTATCTTCTGTATTAGGAACTCAACAGGTAATATGTAAAACTGACTAAGAAGCAGACATGAACATATTGTTTATAAACATGGAGATACATAACAGATGAAATAGCTTAAAAAGTTGAAGTTGTCTTTAAGAAAAAGGACTTGGGGTAGGGGCAGAGAACTGCTGTTTTATATGTATTATAGAATTATATATAAAGATACTTGTCAAAAAGTTATGGTGCAGAGAAATTAAAGACCTAAATACAAAAATATCATTCAGCTCAGCAATTCCATTACTGGGTACACACCCAAAGGAATATAAATCACTTTGTCATAAAGACATGCATGTATATGTTCATTGCAGCACTATTCACAATAGTAAAGACATGCAATCAACCTAAATGCCCATCAGTGGAAGACTGGATAAAGAAAATGTAGTACATATATACCATGGAATACTATGCAGCCACAAAAAAGAATGAAATCATGCCCTTTGCACCAACACAGATGGCCTGGAGGCCATTATCCTAAGCGAATTAATGCAAACTAATGCAAGCTAAAGCAGGAACAGAAAATAAAATACTACATCTTCTCACTTATAAGTGGGAGCTAAACAACAAGAACACATGGACACAAAGAGGCGAGCAACACCCACTGGGGCCTACTTGAGGGTGGAGGGTGGGAGAGGATCGGAAAAAATACTCATCAGGCACTAGCCTCAGTACCTAGGTGACAAAATAATCTGTATACGAAACCCCTGTAACACGTAGTTTACCTGTATAACAAACTTGCACATGCATCCCTGAAGCTAAAATAAAAGTTAGAAAAGAAACTTAGGGCAAGACTAAAGTGAGGAGGACTATTTTAAAAACAGAACAATCTACTGGGGAGATTTGAAGTGGGGAGCCAAAGGAGCAAGAGGAAAAATTATGCATGTCAAAATATATTTTAGCCACTTTTCTCAAACTAGAGCTCACTCTGTGCTGCCCTCAACACCATTTATATTAGAATCTTCCCCATCCCTATCTCTACACAAACATCCTTTGATGTGCAGGACTCCTAATTAATTGCCCAAATTACCTGGCTCTACTCTTCTGCCACAGTTTCAGTTATATTCTACAGCACTTAGAGCCACAAAATACCAAGAGGAAAACAAAGCAAAACATGTTTATATCACCTCTCACTATATTCAGGATTGATGTATTGATTAAACCTCTCTGTCACTTCCATAGTGAAAGGCTGTCCTGCCATTGGTCCATTGTATTATTTTCTTCCCCCAGTACTTTCTGGCTTCCTACGTTGCATATACTCACTGTCATCCTTCTCCTACTATGTCACCTTCTATATAAACATCTGTTTTCTGTCACAGCTTTTACATTTGAACAACTATTCATTTTATAGACATTACAAGTAAAACACATGGTCCTGCAAGGAATATTACAGTTGTACTTCAGGCAAGCCTACTTTACAATGTCAACAAGAGGGATACATTAATTTATAGTTCGTGCTTGGTAGAGGAACCATATAATATTCTACATATATTTAGTTCTCCAGAATGTAGCTTAATCAATATGGCACCTCAGGCAACCTGAAATACTGAAGGCAACATAAAAGTAAGATTGTCAGACCAAGAAATTTTATGTCTGCTGATGGGGGTTTAACTGCTTTGGAGGCTACAGAAGGTGTATATATTTAGAAGATTATAGTAAAGTTAATGATAGGAAAGAGTCAAACTGATGTGTATAAAAGAAACCGAGGGAGAGAGAAGTCTGTATTTAGGACTCCGAGGCAGAAACTTCCAGGTTCTAATCCTTGCCTGCTAACCTTGAGCACTGTAGAGGTTTCAATAATATTTTCTATCTCTGAGTGTCATTAGATATTTATGAAGGGAATGCCTCATGTAGGAAAACCTGCAGTACCACCTTGAGCCAACCACTGACCTCTATGCCTGAGTTTGGCACCTGCCAAGTGAGATGGGCAGTTGAACTATGTGCCTTTAGGTGCCTTTGAGTCCTCTGGTTCTATGATTTTAGTGCCATGCTCTGCTTATCTCAAAGAGCTATTCTGAGGCTCAAATGAAATATTTGACATGCAAATGCCATAAGAGTTTCAAGTGGTATACGAATGAATGTAAAAGTGTTTTAAATTATGCATCTCTAAATATAACCAACAACTTGCACATGCTCTCCCAAACAAAGCAAATGGGCTTCTGGGCTTCGATTTTCAATTAGTCTCCAAACATATGATTTTACTTGTTCCAATTTTCAGAAGCAAAAGGAGCAAAAGATTCAAATTATGATCTTTATTAAGAAGGTACTAAGCCACTTAGAAATGCTGGGCACATTATGAGGCTCGGCCAATTTTTTCACTGTTGTATTGTGTGGGTCTCCCAAATAGCTTTTACTGTGAAGACTAATAAAAAGGATAGGAAAGTTAAAACTGAGCAGATTTAGATTAAATTTCAATCTGTATTCTGCAAAGGTTTTTATTTGTGTGTGCATACTTTTCTATACGTTTCTAATCTCTTCACATGGTTTATAGATCAGCTATTAGTTAATAAGTTCTGACATGTGATTAATATTTAGGTATTTGAAAATTCATGTGGTGCATGCCTATGTCTATGGAGCAAGGTGCTGAATCTGCACATGCACCTCAGTAACATTGGGGATGGAAAGTCAAGCCCAGAATTATCTTTTGCGTAAAGGATGCTAGCTAGGGCCTTTCTAGGTCCCCAAGGGAGACACTGAAGATCTTTTTTCATTAACTAAACATCCATTAAGAACCCGATAGGCTTCATATACTATACTATTAGCTGGGAACATAAAGATGAAAAAAAATTGCCCCTTCCTTAAAAGTTCATGCATCATGAATTCTAAAAGAGATACATAATGGTCAGCTTCTATGACACTAAAATTTAGATACCAGAATAAAGAATGGAAGGTAAAAACTGCCCAAACTCTTCCTGGGGTGGTGGTCAGGAGGATCAGTCCCTGAGAATACAGAGAACTTAAAGGTTATACTTGAAAATTTTATTTAATCCAAAGTGTAACACTTTCTGCCTAAATACTGCTGCATTAGAAGCACTTTATTGTAAAATCTCTTTCCAGGCACGTACACTCCGCTGCTATGTACACAAGTACAAAAAGAGGCAAGGCCAAGAGCAGTCACACCAGCTGCTGTGGTTTGTTAGTGGACAGAAATGCTTGAATTTAATTAAAGCAAATGCAACAAAGGTTTACATACTATAGAGTAATAAATTGCTTCAGAGTACCCAACTAGCAAACAGGATGTGCACACCTCAGGCCCACCTGAAATGGAGAGCAAAGAGTGATGTGAAGTTGTGTGTGCATGAGAAAGAGACTGCTAAAATCGACAGGCTGATTTTCCATTTATATTAAGGGTTGGTATACTTTCTTCTAACTTGGTGAACAGTCAACAAGTAATTATACAGTTTTTTCTTTTCCTTTTTTTTTTTTTTTCGTATTGAGATGATGGAGTATTACTCTGTTGCCCAGGCTGGAGTGCAGTGGTGTGATATCGGCTCACTGCAGCTTCCACCTCCAGGTTCAAGTGATTCTCCTGCCTCAGCCTCCCTAGTAGCTGAGATTATAAGCATGTGCCACCATGCCAGGCTAATTTTTGTATTTTTAGTAGAGTCGGGATTTCACCATGTTGGCCAGGCTGGTCTCAAATTTCTGACCTCAAGTGATCCGCCTGCCTCAGCCTCCCAAAGTGCTGGGATTACAGGTGTGAGCCACCATGCTTGGTCCAGCTTTTTCTTTCAGATAGACATGCATATATACATATATTATTATTGAGGTATAATTTACATACCATAAATTTATTCATTTAAAGTGTATAATTCAATAATTTTTAATATATTCACAGAGTCATGCAACCATCACCACAGTTTTAGATATTTTTATCATCTCAAAAAGGAACCCAATACCAATTAGCAGTTACTCTCCATTTACCCAACATTATGCCTCAAGCCCAGACTTAGGCAACCATTAAGCAACTTACTGCCTCTATGAATTTGCCTATTCTAAGCAATTCATATAAATGGAATCATACATGATATGGCATTTTGCATTTAGCTCCCTTTGCTCTAGCATGATGTTTTCAAAGCGCATCCATTTTGTAGCAGGTGTATTTTATTCCGTTTTAATTGACAGATAATATTTCATAGTATCTATGTATCACAATGTGTTTACCATTCATCAGTTGGTAGACATTTAGGTTGTTTCCACTTTTTTGCTATCATGAGTAGTCTTACAGCTTCTTACATCAGTTTCTAATTAGCATGCACGTCACTAAGCACTGATCCAGATATTAAAAGATACTACTCTTCATAAGCTGGCCATCCCCCAATTCCTTGCCAAATCACCAAAATCAGTTAAACATATATGGAAAACTAGACAATAGGTATGGGCAGATAATAGGCACTTAATGTTTGCTGACTCAGGAATTAATGGATGAGAAAAATCATTCCTTCAGCTCTAATTCTCCTTTCAATAATATCTCTACCAGCGCCACCTGGATATTGTGTCAAGGTATGTTAGAGCTGGAATGAACGTGGAGTCCTGGGTTTCTCAAAGTGTGGGTCAAGAACCACATGTGTCAGATCCACCAGGGGAGTTTGTTAAAAATACCTATTTCTGTACCCCCACCCCAGGGAATCTGATTCAATAAATCTTGGGGTGAGGTCATAGGAAGCTGCCATTGTAACAAGCACTGCAGATAATACAAATGCGTGTTAGAGTTTGAGAATCATTGATTTAGTCCAACCTCCCTACTCTATAGGAGAAGTTGTTTAGGACTTGGGTGGGGAAGGGACATGCTCAAGGTTACAGGGCACGGTAGAGATAAAGCAACAGGGAGTTGAGGTTATGAATCCTGATATAGCACTTTCCATTGCCTTGAGTACTCTTCTTTATCACATCTCCTTCTTTTCCTGGTGAATACATGCCTCCCTCACAGACTTGCTCCATAAGTGTCAGTGTCTGACATACCCTAAGTGCTCAATAAATATTTTTTTAAGCTTAGTCCTGTGTGAACTGAATGACTAAAGGATCTCCTTTTGGGGCAGTGTTTGCTAAAAGTATAAAGTAACAAGTATAAGGCCTAAGAAAAGAATACCAGACCCAGGAGGGAGGTCTCAGTGGTTCCTGACCCAAATGTTGAAAAGCTCCTAAGTGAAAAACTGTTCAACCATGAGTTTTTGGTGGCCAAAGAAGCTGTGTAGTGACATTTCCTGTCCAAGGTCCTTAAACCACTCTGTATACCCACTGTGATCTATTTAAAGGAGCCAGGTCTTTTTAGAAAACAGTTTCTGCCAAGTTTTCTATCAGAGGAAAATCATAAAGTAGGTGAGCTACAGCCATGACTGAAAGGTAGTGGAAATTTTTCTAGCTGAAAGTTGTTAGGCCTATCAAAAAGATAGACTCAGTAAAAACCCATTACTGTGGAACAGAGGAAAAAATCATGGGAGCTATTTTAAAATTTTTTCTTTTATAGTTTTTTAAATTACAAAAGTGGTGATTTGTTGTACTGAATCAAACAAAACAGGAGTGAATAAAGAAAAATTCAATTATCTTTTCTTTTTCCTTCTGGTCTTCCTCTCTAAAATGGATTCATTTGGAATCAATCCTTCCACACTTTCTCCATCTTTATATAAACCATATATAACATATGCACAAAAAGACATGTATACACAAACATACACACACACATATATATATATACACATGCACACACATATATATACACATACACACACATATATATATTATATATAATATATATAAATGAAATCATGCCCCCTTCAGTTCTCTGTACCTTTTAAGTTCAGGGGTACATATGCAGGTTTGTTACGTAGGTAAACTTGTGTCATGGAGGTTCGTTGTACAGATTATTTCATCACCCAGGTATTAAACCTAGTACCCATTAGTTATTTTTTTCTCATCTTCTCCCTCCTTCCACCCTACACCCTTCGATAGGCCCCAGTGTGTGTTGTTTCCCTCTATGTGACTGTGTGTTCTCATCATTTAGCTCCTACTTATAAGTGAAAACATGTGTTATTTGTTTTTCTGTTCCTACATTAGTTTGCTAAGAATAATGACCTCCAACTCCATCCATGTTGCTGCAAAGGACGCGATTTCATTCTTTTTTATGGCTGCATAGTATTCCATGGTATATATATACTATATTTTCTTTATCCAATCTTCCATTGATGGTCATTTAGGTTGATTCCATGTCTTTGCTATTGTGAATAGTGTTGCAATGAATATACATGATATATTCTTGATGATATCATGATATATTCTTGATGATAACATGATATGTCTTCATGATAGAGTGGTTTATATTCCTTTGGGTATGTACCCAGTAATGGGATTGCCATGTTGAGTGGTATTTCTGTTTTTAGGTCTTTGAGGAATTGCCACACTGTTTTCCACAATTGTTGAACAAATTTATACTCCCACCAACAGTGTATAAGCATTTCTTTTTCTCCACAACCTCACCAGCATGTGTTATTTTAAAACTTTTTATTAATAGCCATTCTGACTAGTGTGAGACGGTATCTCATTGTGGTTTTGATTTGCATTTCTCTAATGATCAGTGATGTTGAGCTTTTTTTTCATATGCTTGTTGGCCACATGTATGTCTTCTTTTGAAAAGTGTCTTTTTGTGTCCTTTGCCCACTATTTAATGGGGTTTGTTTTTTGCTTTAAAATTTCTTTAAAATCCTTATAGATTCTGGATATTAGACCTTTGTCACATGCATAGTTTGCAAATATTTTCATTTATTCTGTAGGTTTTCTCTTTCCTCTGTTGATAGTTTCTTTGGCTTTGCAGAAGCTCCTTAGTTTAATTAGAGCCTACGTTTAAATAAACAAGATTTTCAGGTCAATATTTTGAGAGATGTTGCTTAAATTCATCTAAATTCACTTTGTGGCTCCTCCCAGTTCTTAAATAATTGCTACCAAACTAAACTGCTATTTGGACTGTGAAATTTCATTTCCTGCAGTAGCCAGCTGTCAGATCACAAGCAACTTTTGTGAACACCCACAAGAATTTTCTTTGGGCTGTAAAGTTGAGCGTCTTAGTTATCATGTAATCATTAATTTTTAATGCTTTAATTTGACCAAAAGCATTTTGTTGTTTGTGAAGGGCCTCCCACTTCTTTTGCTGTAGAAAAAGTCTGGAATCTGAGTCCAAGCTTTTTTCCTTTCTTAATTCTAAAAGCAATTTTCTCACCTTATTTTCTTTCTCCTGAGAAGGACGTTTGACTAAGCACCTTGTGCACATCTTTTTTTAGTTGCTTTTAGTTTTATTCATTGGCTCAATCCTTCTTAGGTTGTTGAAAGACAGCTCCTCAATTCTGAACCCAGTGAAGGGAAGGACAGCATAATTCTGGGATCTGTAAGCCTTGCAATTTGGGAGGATCAGAGTACTTTTAAGATATAGGGGCCCTAAAATAAATTTCTAGAACAGGGGTACTGAACCAGCTTCACATAGTATCACCACTTACTAGCTCTGCAGCTCTGGGTAAGTTGCTTAACTTCTGTGACCTTGTCCCAGTTACTATACATGTACAATGGAGACAGTAATGATACCTACCTTAAAGGGTTGTTTTGGGTAATAAATGAGGTGAAGCATATAAAGGATTTAGGGCAGTGCTTTTTTTGCTATTATCATATTATCTGTCTTCTGCAACCACCACCACAGATGGCCAGGCCTACCCTCAAGAAGACATCTTGGCATAGTAGTTCTTGGACTGTGGCACAGGCATGCGCATTCTAAGAAATCTCATTGGGGATTCTGATAGCCACCTCTAAGTTACAGACTACTACTGTAGACAGTGATTCTCAAACTTTAATGTATATTGGAATCACCCCACTCTTAGAAATTGTGCTACTCTAGATCTGGAAGTGGGGGCCCAAGAATGTGCATCCTTTGGGAAACACTGCTATGGTGGAATCACATGAGCACCCCTCCTTCTCCATTGTGTATATCTACTGTGATAATCTTTTAAGACTGCTAACATATTGCTGGAATAGATATACCACACAGGTAATGCTGCCAACTCACTTTCAGTGGGACAAAAGGCATAAACTACAGAGCGTTTTTTTTTTTTTTTTTTTTTTCAATCATAGTAATAAATTAGCACAGATATGCATCCTCTATCTCCTGACCAAAGGCGTGTAGTTGCAAAATGGCTGCATGGGGTATAGTTGTATAGTCAGTTTACCATGTGGGAAGATCACTTTTGACAATAGAAATAATAACTTTGACCACTATCAATAGCCAACCAGCACTCACAGGTAACTGTAGGAGGAAGGGAGCAGGATTGTTTAGAGTTTATATTAGGTATTAATTATGTAACTGGTACTTAATGGGCCTGGTGATTTTTTTTTTGTTTTAGTGGTAAAATGTTTTATTTGATTGGTTTGAAATATTTTTCCATTCTGTCACACCTGAGAAGAGAAAAATGAGGGCTTTGAGGAATTTTGAACCCTCATTTGTTCTTAGCCCATGCTGCATATAACCTACCTCTCTACTCATTGTAGAAATTGAATTTTTCATTCAGTAATTTTCTAGATCTCTATAGCATTTTGAAAACTCACTAACCACTAAGTTCTGCGTGACTTAATGACTGAATTCCTCTCCCTGCCCCTCCACACATTCACTCATTTAAGTTTCTCATCTCCACTTCTTGAGCTCTGTTCCTTTTCAGATCAACAGTACCACCCCTGAACTTTCTGAGCAATATGTATAAGGCAGGAGTTTCTGGAGGTATTTATCCCCCACTTGCACATTCTTATGATTCAAGTCATATCTAGGATCATCCCCTGGCTGCGTTGGTGCTAAGAATTGAAAATAGGGAAAGAACATTCTTGAAAGCTCATATTTTTGAAACTTAGTAGAAATCTCCAGTCTTAAACTTACTTCTAGAACTTAGAAAACCAAATTATCTTAATGCCTGATAAGTGTTGTGTACTCTCAGATTTTTCAAGTGTTGCAAAAAAAAAAAATTGTTTAGAGGTTTGGAGAATTAACTCTTGCTTTTAAACCATTATCTATTTTGAATAGTATACCAAGCAAAGTTCAATAAAGTAAATGAGATTAATGAAGGATAGCCTCCTGAATATAAGCAAACAAGTTGCTTGTTTATACAGATCTCTATATTTCTGAAGTCCAGTGGGAAACTTGACTTCTAAATAATCTTCACTGTGGCTTTCACAGATAGCAGCAAACCTTGCTTTCTCAGTGCCTGAATGTTTGCTTTGGGGCAATCATGTTTCTTGAAGTATGCATGCAATTTGAGTTTTAAGAGGTGAAAAAAAGATTATGTCTAAGACATGGTTTATATAAATAGAAAAGATTGGTTGTTTAGTTTCTTCATTTTTGTAATGGTATGAAATACAACTGTCCAACAGTCTTCTTTTTGGAGGTTGTATTAGTCAGGGTTCTGACTGGGACAGAATTAACCTATTGGGACAGAATTAATCTATCTATGCTGGAGGTTGCAAATTTTTTGTGTGAAGAATCAGACTTTGGTAATAACCTAGAGCAGTAGGATATAAATAACTCCTACAAGCTTAGCATTCCAATAATGAAACACTAGGCAAAAATGGGTTAATAGGCTATATATATAAAAGGGAGTTTATTAAGCATTATTAACTCACATGACCACAAGGTCCCACAATAGGCCATCTGCAAGCTTAGAAGCAAGGATACCAGTCCAAGTTCCAAAGCTGAAGAATGTGGAGTCTGATGTTCGAGGGTAGGAAACATCCAGTGCAGGAGAAAGATGTAGGCCAGGAGGCTAAGCCAGTTTAACCTTTTCACGTTTTTCTGCCTCCTTTATATTCTGGCTGTAGTGGCAGCTGATTAGATGGTACCCAACCAGATTAAGGGTGAGTCTGCCTTTCCCAGCCCACTGACTCAAATGTTAATTTCTTTTGGCAACACCCTCACAGACACACCCAGGATCAATACTTTGCATCCTTCAATCCAATCAAGTTGACACTCAGAGTTAACCATCACAGGGGTATTGAGAAAACACTTTGAGGTTAGTTATATATTTTTATGCCATGTAGGCATAACCTTATCTCTTAATACCATTTAATTTTATGATGTCTTTTTTTCACTTTGTGACATGGGGAGGGGATTTGTATAATTGTTAGTAACCGATGTTTGTTATGTGTAAAGACTCAAAAGGGGCTAACCTGACACATTTTGTGTCAATACTTTGTTTTGAGAAAGCGAACCACATGTTTGCCTTAGTAAGGCCTCCAATTTGAGACCAGTTATCAGATTGATCCTTTGCTCCTAGAGTGAAATAAAAGACTCAGTGAAATTTTAACAAGTCAGCATTTGCTCACTCACACTGAAGAAGGCAGGAAACTTTAGTTGAAACAAAGTGTTAGCATTGACAATAGGAAGAAAAGAAAATTCTAATTAATATACTAGTTGCCCTTTCTACCATCCATAGTAGCCTAAGTTGGGTTTGTTTTTTGTTTGTTTGTTTGAGACAGAGTCTCACTCTGTCACCCAGGCTGGAGTGCAGTGACATGATCTCAGCCCACTGCCACCTTCGCCTCCTGGGTTCAAGTGATTCTCCAGTCCTGGCCTCCCGAGTAGCTGGGATTACAGGCGTGCACCACCACGCCCAGCTAATTTTTGTATTTTTAGTAGAGCCAGGGTTTCGCCATGTTGGTCAGGCTGGTCTTGAACTCCTGACCTCAGGTGATCCACCTTTCTCGGCCTCTCAAAATGCTGGGATTACAGGCATGAGCCACTGTGCCTGGCCTAAGTTGGGTCTTTATCCTTGCCACACTTATCAGATTAGTTTTGAATATTTTATCACATGATTTTTGATGACATTCTTTTGAAAAATCACAATTTCTTGAATGAATGAACCTATTGTTCTTATCTAGATGGAACATTCTCAAAAAGATGATGGGCACTCTAAATCATAGTGTTTCTTCCCCTATCTAAATAGAATCCAAACTGGTACCAACAACACTCAGGAAAGAAACATCTGCATGTGACCTTCTTGTGTGTTTTTATCAAAGTGCAGCACCTATCAAGAGAAACAAACTGTGATCTGCATCTTACCAGTAACCAGGGGTGCTGGGCTGTGGGTCAGGAGGTCTGTGTTCTAGGCTGGCTTTTGCCGCTGACCTCCTGTGTGACTTATCACAGATCCTTTTTGGCCTTGGTTTTCTGACTTGTTTTCAAAAAGAAAGATTGTTTTAGATGACTACTTAGGTCCCTCACAGTACTAAAAGCCTACAGTCTGTGCTTTTAATCACAATCTATGAGATGATTCCATTCTCTTAATTTGTTCATGCTCTCTTCCTTCAATCCCACTGAGTGTCCTTAACATACAGGTAATGGAACACATTGACTTTCATTTTTGAAGATAGTCCCAGATCAAGAAATTTCTCATAATGCCAATGATTTCTTATAATACAGGACTCTTCTGAATCCCATTACCAGTAAAGGTACACATACACAGTCAAGAAAAATAAGTATATTCTTCAGGCTATGGGGCAAGTGTCTGAAATTATTCTGATCTACCTAGAAACTATCTTTTTTTCCTTCTCTGCTTTATGAGTTGAGAGAGGCTGGTTGATCTGCTTCCTTTCCTTTGACTTTGTAATTATTGTTCAGGCAAATATAAGTAGTACTAGTATTGGACTAGTAGTAGGTAGCCAAGAAAGAGAAACTGGAACAGCTATACGTGCCCACCTCCCCACTCTCCACTCCCATAACCAACAGAAAGTATAGCAACAAAAAAGGAACAAGCACTACAGTGGATTTTCATGCCCTGCTAGCATGCATGTGTAATATACTATAGCCTATCAGATGGTTTCCACATTTGTCCTAGCTGTAAGTCACAAGTCATTTTGCTATAAATGATACTTGTGAATAAGCTGTATAAAATACTCACCAAGCAACACTGAAGCTGTCCCTGGAAGTGATAGCTTGCTGTCATGAATGATGAAATATCCTTTGTGTATAAGGCAATTGTGTTGGTTATAGAAAAAGAAATGAAACTTCCTAGGTTTCTTCCTTCTGTGGTTTGTGTGTGTGTGTGTGTGTGTGTGTGAACAGGAAAGCTTCCTATACAATGATGTTAGGACATATATTTCATTTCATTTCAACTTTCATTTACAGTTGTTGTTGTAAAGGGAAAACATTTTAATCAGTTTCTGCATGAAGGTCAGATAACACTGTGAACAAAAGTAATTTCTTTATGATAATATCAAAACAAAAGCATTGCTGCATTTAAATTATGAAGCATGTTTCCCTTATCTGCAGTACAGTTGTATGACTTAATAGAATCTGGGAGTATATCTTATTTATGCTACTGGTAAACTCAAGAAATTCTCTTCCTTTTAAAGTCTGAAGTTCTAATATCGCCTAAGAATGAGACCAGATAATATTATGTCCTGGGTATAAATTAAGTTACTTTGAAAAAGTATGAGAATTATTTTAGGGTGGTTTTTTTTTTTTTTTTTTTGTAAACTGAAGCAGTGTTGATATTTTCTATCCTTTTGCGGCTTAGAAGATGCCGTATGATTTTTTTTAATGCTCGTGTGTATGTGTGTGTGTGTGTTATTGCAGGTAATTCAGTGGGGCAGAGACATTCATAATAAAAAAGTCACTTTTATCTGGTTTTGGAGTGCAAAAGATTCACATTTAGTAGATATACACAAACACACATATCTGAACTTCTGCCTGTACGCATCTTCTTCTTCCCAGCCTCCTTCTACATTGTACTTACCAGTTGCCTGCAAAGGAAAATTTGTGACTGTCTACTCCAAGATCGTGGAGAAATTGATTAGAGTTGCAAATGCAGACTGTTGCCTGAAGTACCTTCAGGAACATGGTACAGAGCTAGGTGATGTATAGTGATAATACAACATATGCATCCACCCACCCACATCCACACTTTCACATTCTCCAATATCCTTTCTGGTCCAACATTTTAAGAAGTTCCATAAATTTAGGCTGCACTCTAAAGCACAAGAAGAGTTTTAACAGTTGCACAGGATGGCACAGAAATTGTGGTACTTCTAAGAATTTAATCCAGGAGTATTATTCCATCCCATTCTTAAACTGTAACCACAAGGCATTTCCCCAGACCCTCAAATTCTTATCCATATCTTTATGGAACCATATATGTTTCTAGAAGTAAGAAACATAGCCAGTTCCATTTTGTAAGCCTTCTTAAGCACTGTGACTTCATATTTAACTAGTGAGTATGCTGGGGAAAAGTAACATTTCATCTTTCATGAACATTTCTAGGATTATGTAGAGAGGAAAGAATATTTGAAATGTTCTCTAGCCACTGAAAAGTACTGTAGCACTCAGGCAAATCCCATCTCCCATGATATCTAAAAGTGATCCAGAGACTTAATGGTAATTTCAGATGGGGTCTCTGACCACATTGATCAGAAACAAAGATTATCTAGTAACGTAGGCAAAACAAATTACCTGTCCTTAATATCTAGTTGAAATCCTTAAAAAGGAGAATTACCATCTTTCAGTATCTGCAGGGCTGCTAACATTGGAAATTATAATGGTGACTATATACATCTTTATAATGTTATATCACCAGGCCCCTGGGCTACTCTATCACTGAGCTTCTTAATCTCCTTTGCCAAAATAGTAATTTAAAAGGGAATTGGTAGTATTCAGGCATCTGGTACCCTGTAGAAATATTTTAAAGCATTTTCATCTTGCCTTCAAGGATCGAATGTAATGATTTAAAAAATATTTTGGGGAGAAACCAGTGCTAGAACACTAAACTTCAACTTCAGAAAACCTGAATTCCTTCAATAAGCAGTTGAGTAACCTTAAGAAAATCACCTAGAAATTTGAACCTCAATTTCTTTATCTGTAAAACTGAGTAACTAAAACTAGGTGAGTTATTGTGATAACCTCCTAATTGAACTGTCTGCTCCTGGGCTCAGCCCCACCCCCTATTTTGCATCCCTGTTGTCAAAAATAACATACAAGTCTGATCATCTCTTCCAAGGACTGTTACAAATTTCTCCCCATCCTTCTTTCACTTCCAGTTTTATTTATTTCCTACCATACCCCCATTTTGGTTTTATGCTACAGTTATAAAAAAAAAAAATGAAATTTTCTGAGTTTAACACGCTGCTTTACCTTTCCATGCATCTGCACGTGTGTTATTCCACCTGCGTGGATGACCCTTCAACAGTGTACTACACTCTGGTATTTCCAATAAATTTCCTTTAGTCTTTGAAATCCCAGCTCAGATTGATGCTCCCTAGCGAAGCCTTTTCTGTCTACCAAAGACCCTACTCTGGACTATCTTTGTGATTTGTTCACATTTCTATTATTGTATTTATCCTAAAATGTTGTAACATATTTGTTTCTTATCTGTCTTCTCTTTAATATTTTTTTTCAGCCAGGGCTTATGTCCACTTTCTTGCCTGCCTTCCCCCCACAAATACTTACAGAAGGCTTACTTTCACCAGACAGTGTTGTCAGCCCAGAGGGATACAATAGTGAACAAAACAGACAAGAATACCTGTCGTTATGGAGCTTCTGTGTCTTATTCATGTCTGTTATTATTCATGTGTCCCTAGAACCTAGCACAGAGACTAGCATTTGGTATGTAAACAAGAAATAATTTTGCATTGAAGCCAAGAAATCAGAATTATGGCTACATTGGAAACTCCCATATGTCTCTTTCTTACTGCCTACACTATGCATTTAGTGTTCTACTTGTACATACATTAATATTTAGTTATAATACTTAATCAGTGTTTCTTACTTGCCTAAGTTTCTATATACCTTTGTTTCTATTGGTGCTGTCTGTCAAACACCATTGTCTGTCAATCAACTTCTGGGAGTGCTACACTCTCTTAGTTGTTCAGACCCAGCACACTAAAAGGGGTGCTCTTTCATTCATTTATTCAATCAACAGATATTTATTGAACATCTATTATGTCAAAAGGCACTCCTGCCCTTTTAGAACTTATAGTCTCTTGAGGAAGACAAGCAATGAACAAGTAAATAAATACGTTATTACAACATATGATTGTTGCTATGGAGGTAATGACCACAAAGCTGTGATAGTAATGAGGACAGCGACCAACTTTACAGTAATTGAGGAAGGCCTCTCAGAAGAAGTGACATGTAGGTCACCCCAAAGGATGAAAAGTATCCAACCGTGTAAAAGGTTGGGGGACAGAGCATCAGGGGACGAAGGGACAGTAGGCGCAAAGCTCCTGAGGTGGTAAAGAGCTTAGTGAATTGGTTTTGGAAAAAAGAGCAGTGTAGCTGGAGTTTAGACAATGAGGAGGAAGATGATTAAATTAGAGAAGTCCAGGTGGCTTCATATAGCATGTAGAGGCACTTAGAGTGTATCCTAATGGGAATGACAAGCCATTGAGTGAATTATTTTAAGCTGGAGAGTAACAATCACATTTATGTTTTGAAAATCCCATTATGAAGACTATGTAGAGAATGGACTGGGTGTGAGGATGCAGGGACAGCAGTATGGACCTGCTACAGTGGTCCAGGAGACAGATGGTAGTCACCTCAATGAGTGTGAATCCAGGAGAGATGAAGAGAAACGTCAGATTTGGGAGACATTTTGGAAATCACATTAATTAGACTTACAATTGTATTTAATGTTGAGGTGGGAAGGGGAAGGAGTCAAAGATTATGCCTAGGCTCTGACTTGAACTAGCAGCTGGCTGGAGGTGCTATGAACTGAGATAGGGTTTTTGCGGGGTGCAGGAGACAAGTTGGGTGGATAGAAAATGCATTTTAATGATGACAAACATGGTGGTGGTGGCAATGATGGTGGTAGTGGTGGTGATGTTGGATTTCCCATAGTTGGAGGAAAGATTTAAAAATCTGGCAATTATCAATAACTTGCTTTAGTGTGTTGGAGAAAGTCCAGTATATTTCATGTATTTAAATTTTGCAAGTCTTCTGGGTGCTTGACCTAGAAAATATGCCTTTTTCCTGTCCTTTATCCCTTCCCAAAGTGACTAGGATTACGTTTTTTCTAAATATGCCATTAGGAATTAAAAGATCTCTTACAATTCAGGAAGCTGTGAGAATACCTAAGACATAAGGAATAGAGAGAGTAATTCTTAAAGGATAGCAACTTTTCATTTGTTTTCATCTTGTGCAAATGGTTTATTTTCTCAAACTTAGGTAACATTTTTAGGTCAGTCTCTATCAAAGTAATATCCAAGCATCTCCTACATAAAAATCACCTAGGGATGCTGGTTCAAAGTGAAGATCCTTGTCTACACAATTAATCAGAATCTCTAGGGTTGGGGCCCAGGAACCTATTTTTTTTTCAGGCTGACATTTAAAAAGCATTGATTAAGACAAGGTATTCTTAACCCTTTTGGTGCCCTAGTCTCTTTGGTAGTCTGGCAAACTGTATGGATCCCTTCTTAGAAAACTGCTTAAATGTGCATTAAATAAAATACAAGGAAAACAAGTGTATTGAAATATAATGATCAAAATATTTTAAAAACAAATTTTATATAATAATTTACATGCTTTTAATTAACATATTAATTATGAGATCTAATACTGGGTCTAATACTACCATAATTTGAAGTAATAGGTGAACATAAATAGTAATTTAAGTCATTTGCTACAATTCTAATGTGATATGAAATTATCTGTAATTTCTTTTTTTTTTTTTTTTTTTAAATTTATTTATTATTATTATACTGTAAGTTGTAGGGTACATGTGCATAACGTGCAGGTTTGTTACATATGTATACTTGTGCCTTGTTGGTGTGCTGCACCCATCAACTCGTCATTTACATCAGGTATAACTCCCAATGCAATCCCTCCCCCCGCCCCCCTCCCCATGATAGGCCCCGGTGTGTGATGTTCCCCTTCCCGAGTCCAAGTGATCTCATTGTTCAGTTCCCACCTATGAGTGAGAACATGCGGTGTTTGGTTTTCTGTTCTTGTGATAGTTTGCTAAGAATGATGGATTCCAGCTGCATCCATGTCCCTACAAAGGACACAAACTCATCCTTTTTTATGGCTGCATAGTATTCCATGGTGTATATATGCCACATTTTCTTAATCCAATCTGTCACTGATGGACATTTGGGTTGATTCCAAGTCTTTGCTATTGTGAATAGTGCTGCAATAAACATACGTGTGCATGTGTCTTTATAGCAGCATAATTTATAATCCTTTGGGTATATACCCAGTAATGGGATGGCTGGGTCATATGGTACATCTAGTTCTAGATCCTTGAGGAATCGCCATACTGTTTTCCATAATGGTTGAACTAGTTTACAATCCCACCAACAGTGTAAAAGTGTTCCTATTTCTCCACATCCTCTCCAGCATCTGTTGTTTCCTGACTTTTTAATGATCGCCATTCTAACTGGTGTGAGATGGTATCTCATTGTGGTTTTGATTTGCATTTCTCTGATGGCCAGTGATGATGAGCATTTTTTCATGTGTTTGTTGGCTGTATGAATGTCTTCTTTTGAGAAATGTCTATTCATATCCTTTGCCCACTTTTTGATGGGGTTGTTTGTTTTTTTCTTGTAAATTTGTTGGAGTTCTTTGTAGGTTCTGGATATTAGCCCTTTGTCAGATGAGTAGATTGCAAAAATTTTCTCCCAATCTGTAGGTTGCCTGTTCACTCTGATGGTAGTTTCTTTTGCTGTGCAGAAGCTCTTTAGTTTAATGAGATCCCATTTGTCAATTTTGGCTTTTGCTGCCGTTGCTTTTGGTGTTTTAGACATGAAGTCTTTGCCCATGCCTATGTCCTGAATGGTACTACCTAGATTTTCCTCTAGGATTTTTATGGTATTAGGTCTAACATTTAAGTCTCTAATCCATCTTGAATTAATTTTCGTATAAGGAGTAAGGAAAGGATCCAGTTTCAGCTTTCTACTTATGGCTAGCCAATTTTCCCAGCACCATTTATTAAATAGGGAATCCTTTCCCCATTTCTTGTTTCTCTCAGGTTTGTCAAAGATCAGATGGCTGTAGATGTGTGGTATTATTTCTGAGGACTCTGTTCTGTTCCATTGGTCTATATCTCTGTTTTGGTACCAGTACCATGCTGTTTTGGTTACTGTAGCCTTGTAGTATAGTTTGAAGTCAGGTAGCGTGATGCCTCCAGCTTTGTTCTTTTGACTTAGGATTGTCTTGGAGATGCGGGCTCTTTTTTGGTTCCATATGAACTTTAAAGCAGTTTTTTCCAATTCTGTGAAGAAACTCATTGGTAGCTTGATGGGGATGGCATTGAATCTATAAATTACCTTGGGCAGTATGGCCATTTTCACGATATTGATTCTTCCTATCCATGAGCATGGTATGTTCTTCCATTTGTTTGTGTCCTCTTTAATTTCACTGAGCAGTGGTTTGTAGTTCTCCTTGAAGAGGTCCTTTACATCCCTTGTAAGTTGGATTCCTAGATAACAAACTGTCTCTCAGACCACAGTGCAATCAAACTAGAACTCAGGACTAAGAAACTCAATCAAAACCGCTCAACTACATGGAAACTGAACAACCTGCTCCTGAATGACTACTGGGTACATAACGAAATGAAGGCAGAAATAAAGATGTTCTTTGAAACCAATGAGAACAAAGATACAACATACCAGAATCTCTGGGACACATTTAAAGCAGTGTGTAGAGGGAAATTTATAGCACTAAATGCCCACAAGAGAAAGCAGGAAAGATCTAAAATTGACACTCTAACATCGCAATTAAAAGAACTAGAGAAGCAAGAGCAAACACATTCGAAAGCTAGCAGAAGGCTAGAAATAACTAAGATCAGAGCAGAACTGAAGGAGATAGAGACACAAAAAACCCTCCAAAAAATCAATGAATCCAGGAGTTGGTTTTTTGAAAAGATCAACAAAATTGACAGACCACTAGCAAGACTAATAAAGAAGAAAAGAGAGAAGAATCAAATCGACGCAATTAAAAATGAAAAAGGGGATATCACCACCGACCCCACAGAAATACAAACTACCATCAGAGAATACTATAAACACCTCTATGCAAATAAACTGGAAAATCTAGAAGAAATGGATAATTTCCTGGACACTTACACTCTTCCAAGACTAAACCAGGAAGAAGTTGAATCCCTGAATAGACCAATAGCAGGCTCTGAAATTGAGGCAACAATTAATAGCCTACCAACCAAAAAAAGTCCAGGACCAGATGGATTCACAGCTGAATTCTACCAGAGGTACAAGGAGGAGTTGGTACCATTCCTTCTGAAACTATTCCAATCAATAGAAAAAGAGGGAATCCTCCCTAACTCATTTTATGAAGCCAACATCATCCTGATACCAAAGCCTGGCAGAGATACAACAAAAAAAGAGAATTTTAGACCAATATCCCTGATGAACATCGATGCAAAAATCCTCAATAAAATACTGGCAAACCGGATTCAGCAACACATCAAAAAGCTTATCCACCATGATCAAGTGGGCTTCATCCCTGGGATGCAAGGCTGGTTCAACATTCGCAAATCAATAAACATAATCCAGCATATAAACAGAACCAAAGACAAGAACCACATGATTATTTCAATAGATGCAGAAAAGGCTTTTGACAAAATTCAACAGCCCTTCATGCTAAAAACGCTCAATAAATTTGGTATTGATGGAACGTACCTCAAAATAATAAGAGCTATTTATGACAAACCCACAGCCAATATCATACTGAATGGGCAAAAACTGGAAAAATTCCCTTTGAAAACTGGCACAAGACAGGGATGCCCTCTCTCACCACTCCTATTCAACATAGTGTTGGAAGTTCTGGCTAGGGCAATCAGGCAAGAGAAAGAAATCAAGGGTATTCAGTTAGGAAAAGAAGAAGTCAAATTGTCCCTCTTTGCAGATGACATGATTGTATATTTAGAAAACCCCATTGTCTCAGCCCAAAATCTCCTTAAGCTGATAAGTAACTTCAGCAAAGTCTCAGGATACAAAATTAATGTGCAAAAATCACAAGCATTCTTATACACCAGTAACAGACAAACAGAGAGCCAAATCATGTAATTTCTATTAGTGACAAAGTTACAGATTCAGCTAAAACTACTATGATTTGTGGTCTAGATTCATAATGGAAGGAAATGCTAAATTTCAGTCAGAAGTGAATGAAAATAATGGTATAATGTTTTTCCCATCCAAGTCCACAGATACCAGGCTTAGAATCCTTGGCTTTGAGATTGTGACCAACTAGTACAGAGACTAGTGAGGGTATAGTGAAGACAAACTAGAATCCAGATACTAGTCAACAGAACAAAACTCAGGAATGAAGTCAGTGAGCCTCAATATTTGGTATTATTAATTTAAATAATTAAAAGAAGATTCAGGGACCAAAAAATTGTTCCTGCATTGTTTGGCTTTTAATTGGTTGATTTGGCTGTTTTGCCTGAGTGTACCTGGAGAGGCTTGTCTGTACACTCTTGTTATTGTCCCCTTCTCTTGAACTCTGGCTCTTTCAGATGGTAGCTATGAAGAAAAGTTTAGATTTTTACCATTTTGTGGTTCTAAAGGAAGAACATTTTCCAGAATGGAGAGAGACATTCAAGAATGAGGAAGTAACATGTGCCGTAACGACAGAGTCAGGAACAGGCTTGTATCAGAAAACAGAAAGAAGTTCAAAGTAGCTGAGGCATACAGTGGTGAGTGAGAGAGAGGCAGGAGATGAAGCTGGAGAGATGGATTGACCTAAGTCCAAAGAGGGCCTTCAGATTGCATGTACATGTATGAGTTTGTGTTTCATGATAGAGTCAGCAGGAAACCAAAGGAGAACTATATGCTGAAAAGAGACATGATACGCCAGGCGTGTTGGCTCACGCCTGCAATCCTATAATACTAGCACTTTTGGAGGCCGAAGTGGGTGGATTGCCTGAGTTCAGGAGTTCAAGACCAACCTAGGCAACACAGTGAAACCCCATCTCTACCGAAATGCAAAAAATTAGCTGGGCGTGGCGGTGTGCACCTGTAGTCCCAGCTACTCAGGAGGCCGAGGCAGGAGAATTGCTTGAACCCGGGAAGTGGAGGTTGCAGTGAGCCGAGATCCGGCCACTGCACTCCAGCCTGGGGCGACAGAGTGAGATTCCATCTCTAAAAAAAAAAAAAAAAAAAAAAAAGACATGATAAAGTGTATTATTTCTTAGGAAAATAAATCTGATGGCAAAATGAGGGATGGGTTAGAGGAAGGTAGACCACTTTTGAGGCTTTGGTAAGAATGCAATTGAGAAATGTATGGTTCTCTGAAGTAAGACTATGGTCATGAGAGAGAGAAGAGGGAACAGCTATGAGAGATGTTAATGACTGATTTGGATATATGTCATGAAGAAGAAGAATTTGGGATGACTTTGAAGTGTCTAGCTTGAGACTTCAGGCAAATGGAAGCACCATTAACAGAGGATACCAATCATGAGAGGCACAGCAGGTTTTGGGGGGAAGGTTTTTAGTTCCTTCTCCCAAAGAAGAAGAATAAGAGTTTGGGATGACTTTGAAGTTTCTAATTTGAGACTTCAGGCAATTGGAAGCACCATTAACAGAGGTGCCAATCATGAGAGGCACAGCAGGTTTTTTGGGGAAGGTTTTTAGTTCAGTTTTGGATAAGCTGAGTTTTAAGTGCCTATTGAACATCAAATGAGAAATACATGGAGTTTCCATTTTAACCATTTTTCATAGTAATCTTTTAAAGTAGGTAAATGACGTGAGATATTCTTTTTGTCTATAAATTGACAGACTATGTGAAAATTGTGGGGTAGTTAGGTTTCAGAAATGTGTAGGATTGGGCATTATATTGTCTTTTTATTCTAATTTTGATGAAATGTCAACCAATGGCTGTCCTCCAAAGAGTTAGAGTTGTATAGTTAATTCTTCTGGATTAAAGGAATTCTTTGTATACTTATGGTAATTAATTCTAGCAACATAGAATATCAGTAGGCTTGCCTTCCTATATCTGGAGTTTAGACTTTTTTTGTGTGTGTTTTGTATTACACATTTTTTGTTGTTCTTCACTTGGCTTTCTACCATGACTGCTGGAAGACAGAGGGTTGTAGGTAGGATGGGAGTGAGAAGCGGTGGAAGTGTTTGTGTACTCATTTTTTTGTAACAGCTCCATGGCACGAAAACTACTCTCAGCAACTGGTGTGAACACAAAGGGAACTAACTAGTTGTAACCATCTCCATATTCATTGGCCTTTAAGGTTTTGGGGTCTAGAATGAGCGGAGAATTTCACTGTGAATGCAGGATGTTGAAATGCAGAATTGGCTTTTAACAAAATTATGAGGGAAGAGATATTTGTCTTTGTGTTCCTTTTACCTCTGCCTCACTATTCTGAATCCCTGTACCTGATGCCTCTGTGTTAGGTTCTGGTTGGATCATGGTCCACACTTCAGCATCTTGCTTAGACTTGTCCTCTCTAATAGGCATTCTTCCTTTGACCTTTCTCTTTTTGTGATAAAATTTCTTGTTCCTGTTCATATTTGATAAATTATTCTATATGAGTATCTGTGGTTACTTATGGCTTAAAATATGCTATACCTTCCAAGTAGCAACTACATTTTAAGAGGGGTCCTGGGACAATGCTTTAACCTAGAGTTACTCTAATGGTAGAGACAGTACTTATCTTAGTAGTTGGGGTCCATAAGTCTTCTCTAATATTTTTAAAACAATACTGATAGCATACACATGTGAAAGACATTTAGCAAATACAGAAGAAAATGTCTTCATTTATAAAGGCTGAGGGACTAGGGGGTAAAAGTAGATATACCAGGCAGAAGTCATTTGTAGAAGTTTGACTGAAGTAGATGAGTTATTTTTGAGGATAGTGATAGAAATGGGGTGAAATGGGATAAGGAGAAGTTGCAAATTTTCACTGAAATGACTTTGAGGGCAGGGACCATGTCTTTATATTTATATCCTCCACAGGACCTGGAAGAATGATCTATAGATAGTGTGTAGTAATGGTTAGTTTAAATGAATGAGCAAATCCATGTGGGGAGCTATTGATTTTAAATTTTTAAAAATTATTAATTTAGTTTTTTGAGACAAGGTTACCCAGGCTGGAGTGCAATGGCGTGATCATGGCTCACTGTAGCCTCCACTTCCTGGGCTCAAGTGATCCTCCCATCTCAGCTTCCTGAGTATGTGAGACTACATGTGCATGCCACCATGCTCAGCTAATTTTTAAATTTTTTGTAGAGACAAGGTCTCACTATATTTCTGAGGCTGATCTTGAACTCCTGGGCTCAAGTGATCCTCCCACCTCAGCCTCTCAAAGTGCTGGGGTCACAAGCATGAGCCACCATGCCTGGTCGATTTTTTTTAAAGAAACCTTCTCCATGTTTATTTTTCCCTTATCGAATTTAAAAAGGAAACGGAAACTTTTGATGGATTTAGCGCGCGCGCACACACACACACACACACACACACACACACACACACACAAGTAATCATTTAAAAAGAATGGTGGAGATATCAAACGACTTAGGCAAAAATGAAAACCCATTTATTCATCAATGAACTCCAGGTTGAAGAAAGTTCTATGACTCATAACAAATTGTGCTGACGAGGGAGTCTTTAAGTTGTCCATTCATTCCTTTGTGAGATGTGAGGTTTAATTTTTGTGTTTTGTTGGGCTTTTTAAATGTTGACAAGTCTCAGGTGTATGGTAATAGAAATTCTGTGATCATAGGTCCATTAGAACAGCATCTAGGAAGGAAAACTGATGCTAAGAAATCAGCAGTAAGAGGGAATAAAAATGCAAACAAAACCCTTTCGTTGATATGCGGCACAAGCTGGTTGGAAGCAAAGGGAGTGATGAAATGATGGAAATACTCATTAAAATTAAAAGCCATAGAAAGTGGGGAATAGTATAAAAGGCAATGCAACATAAATCATTATCTACAGGGATAAATAAAATACAAAAAAATTAGCGTTACCAGTTTATGCTTTATGTTGAAAATAAAAATTTGTTTCTTAGAGGTATCTTTGACATGAAACCTAACAATGGCAAACTGCCATTGAGAGTCTAGGCCTTGTTTTAATGAGTACCTCATAACAGTACAGAACAAGAAGCTACAGAGCTCTCCAAAGTATTAGTAAATCCAGTTTTATGCTATGAAAATAGAAAGTGAAAGCATGTTCACTGTACCTATTCAAAAGTAGGAACAATAGTAATACTCTATTTCATTACAGAATTTCAGTTAACCTAGGTTTTAGATGTGATATGCAAACCATGGAGCGATTTTCTATATTGCTATTTTTAATTTTTTTCAACTTTTGTTTTAGATTAAGGGGGTACATGTGCAGGTTTGTTACATGAGTAAATTGTGTGATGTTGAGATTTGGGTAAAGAATGATCTTGTCACCCAGATACTGAGCATAGTACCCAATAGTTTTTCAACACTTGCCCCATTCCCTGTGCCCTCTAGTAGTCCCCAGTGTCTATTGCTGCCATCTTGATATCCATGAGTACCCATTGCTTAGCTCACAATTATAAGTGAGAACAAGCGTTATTTGGTTTTCTGTTCCTGCATTAATTTGTTTAGGATAATGGCCCCAGGTCCACCCATATTGCTGCAAAGGACATGATTTCATTCTTTTTTTTATGGCTGCATGATATCCCATGGTGTATATGTACCATGTTTTCTTTGTCCAATCCACCATTGATGGGCACTTAGGTTGATTCCATGTTTTAGCTATTGTGCATAGTGCTGCAATGAACATGTGAGTTCACGTGTCTTTTTGGTAGAAAAATTTGTTTTCTTTTGCATATATACCCAGTAATGGGATTGGTAGGTCAAATAGCAGTTCTCTTTTAACTCCTTTGAGAAATCTCCAAGCTGTTTTCCACAGTGGCTGAACCAATTTACATTCCTACCGGTAGTATGTAAGGGTTCCCTTTTTTCTGCAGCATCACCAGCATCTGTTGTTTTTTGACTTTTAAAAATCACTGTTCTATGGCTATTATTAAGCCACATTATGAAAAAGTTAAGAAACAACAGACACTGGCAAGGTTGCAGAGAAAACAGAATGCTTATACACTGTTGGTGGGAATATAAATTAGTTGAGCCATTGTAGAAAGCAGTGTGGCAATTCTGCAAAGAACTTAAAACAGAATTACCATCTGACCCAGCAAATATATTATTAGGTAGACACCCAAAAGAATATAAATCATTCTATCATAAAGATACATGTGTCCATATGTTTGTTGCAGCACTATTTACAATAGCAAAGACATGAAATCAACCTAAATGCCCACCAACAGTAGATTGGATGAAGAAAATGTGGTAGGGATTTCCTGGCAAGATGGCCAAATAGGAGCAGCTCTGGTCTGCAGCTGCCAGTGAGATCGACGAAGAAGACAGGTGATTTCTGCATTTCCAACTAAGGTACCCCATTCATCTCATTTGGACTGGGTGGACAGTGATTGCAGCCCATGGAGGGCGAGCCGAAGCAGGGTGAGGTGTTGCGTCACCTAGGAAGTGCAAGGGGTTGGGGAATTTTCTCACCTACCCAAGGGAAACCGTGAGGGACTGAGCCTGAGGAACTCTGGCACAGATACTGTGCTCATACCATGGTATTTGCAACCTGCAAACCAGGAGATTCCCTCCGGTGCCCACCCCACCAGGGCCTTTAGTTTCAAGCGCAAAACTGTGCGGCCATTTGGGCAGACACCGAAGTAACTGCAGTAGTTCTTTTTCTCCATACTCCAGTGTCACCTGGAACACCAGTGAGACAGAACCATTTACTCCCCTGGAAGAGGGTGCTGAAGCCAGGGAGCCAAGTGGTCTGACTCAGTGGGTCCCACCCTCACAGAGCCTGGCAAACTAAGATCCACTGGCTTGAAATTCTAATTGCCAGCACAGCAGCAGTCTGAGATTGACCCGGGACATTCGAGCTTGGTTGGGGGAGGGGAATCCACCATTGCTGAGGTTTGAGTAGGCAGTATTATGCTCACAGTGTAAACAAAGCCACTGTGAAGTTTGAACTGGGCAGAGCTCGCTGCAGCTCAGCAAGGCTGCTGCGGCCAGACTGCCAGATTTCTCTTCTCTGGGCAGGCATCTCTGAAAAAAAGGCAGCAGCCCCAGTCAGGGACTTATAGATAAAACTCCCATCTCCCTGGGACAGAGCACCTGGGGAAAGGGGCAGCTGTGGGCAAAGCTTCAGCAGACTTAAACGTCCCTGCCTGACAGTTCTGAAGAGAGCAGCGGACCTCCCAGCAGTGTTCCAGCTCTGATAAGGGTTACACTGCCTCCTCAAGTGGGTCCCTGAACCCCATGTATCGTGACTGGAAGACACCTCCCAGTAGGGGCCGACAGACACCTCAAACAGGAGAGCTCTGGCTGGCATCTGGCAGGTGCCCCTCCGGGAGGAAGCTTCCAGAGGAAAGATCAGGCAACAATCTTTGCTGTTCTGCAGCCTCCGCTGGAGATACCCAGGCAAATAAGATTGGGAGTGGACCTCCAGTAAACTCCAGCAGACCAGCAGCAGAGGGGCCTGACTGTCAGGAGGAAAACTAACAAACAGAAAGGAATAGCACATCCACTCAAAGATCCCATCCGAACATCACCAACATCAAAGACCAAAGGTAGATAAATCCACAAAGATGGGGAGAAACCAGCGGAAAATGGCAGAAAATTCCAAAAACCAGAATGCCTCTTCTCCTCCAAAGGATCAAAACTCCTCGCCAGCAAGAGAACAAAACTGAATGGAGAATGAGTTTGGTGAATTGACAGAAGTAGGCTTCAGAAGGTGGATAATAACAAACTTCTCCAAGCTAAAGGAGCATGTTCTAACCCAAAGCAAGGAAGCTAAGAACCTTGAAAAAGGTTAGAGGAATGGCTAACTAGAATACCCAGTGTAGAGAATAATGCAAATGACCTGATAGAGCTGAAAAACACAGCATGAGAACTTCGTGAAACATATACAAGCTTCAACAGCTGACTCGATCAAGTGGAAGAAAGGATATCAGTGATTGAAGATCAATCTAATGAAATAAAGAGAGAAGACAAAGTTAGAGGGAAAAGAATGAAAAGTAATGAGCAAAGCCTCCAAAAAATATGGGACTATGTGAAAAGACCAAATCTACATTTGATTGGTGTATCTGAAAGTGACAAGGAGAATGGAACCAAGTTGGAAAATACTCTTCAGGATACTATCCAGGAGAACTTCCCCAACCTAGCAAGACAGGCCAACATTCAAATTCAGGATATACAGAGAACACCACAAAGATACTCCTTGAGAATAGCAACCCCAAGACATATAATCATCAGATTCACCAAGGTTGAAATGAAGGAAAAAATGTAAAGGGCAGCCAGAGAGAAAGGTTGAGTTACCCACAAAGGGAAACCCATCAGACTAACAGCAGATATCTCTGCAGAAACCCTACAAGCCAGAAGAGAGTGGGGGCCAATATTCAACATTCTTAAAGAAAAGAAATTTCAATCCAGAATTTCATAGGCGGCCAAACTAAGCTTCATAAGCGAAGGAGCAATTGGTTGGCCTTTACAGACAACCAAATGCTGAGAGATTTCATCACTACCAGGCCTGCCTTACAAGAGCTCCTGAAGGAAGCACTAAACGTGGAAAGAAACAACCAGTACCAGCCACTGCAAAAACATACCAAATTGTAAAGACCATCGACACTATGAAGAAACTGCATTAACTAATGGTCAAAACAACCAGCTAGTATCATAATTACAGGATCAAATTCGCACCACATTTACTGTAAATGTAAATGGGCTAAGTGCCCCAATTAAAAGACACAGACTGGTAAATTGGTTAAAGAGTCAAGACCCATCAGTGTGCTGTATTCAGGAGACCCATCTCACATGCAAAGACACACATAGGCTCAAAATAAAGGGATGGAGGAATATTTACCAAGGAAATGCATAGCAAAAAAAAAAAAAAAAACAAACAAAAAAAAACAGGAATTGCAATCCTAGTCTCTGATAAAACAGACTTTAAACCAACAAAGATCGAAAGAGACAAGGCCATTGCATAATGGTAAAGGGGTCAATGCAGCAAAATAATTAAGTATCCTAAATATATATGCACCCAATACAGGAGAACCCAGATTCATAAAGCATGTTCTTAGAGACTTACAAAGAGACTTAGACTCCCACAAAATTATAATGGGAGTCTTTAACACCCCACTGTCAATATTAGACAGATTAAAGAGACAGAAAATTAACAAGGGTATACAGGACTTGAACTCAGCTCTGGACCAAGCAGACCTAATAGACATCTACAGAACTCTCCACCCCAAATCAACAAAATATACATTCTTCTCAGCACCACATCACACTTTTTTCTAAAATTGACTGCATAATTAGAAGTAAAACACTCCTCAGCAAATGTAAAAGAAAAGAAATCACAACAAACTGTCTCTCAGACCACAGTGGAATCAAATTAGGACTCAAGATTAAGAAGCTCACTCAGAACCGCACAACTACATGAAAACTGAACAATGTGCTCCTGAATGATTACTGGGTAAATAATGGAATGAAGGCAGAAATAAAGATGTTCTATGAGACCAATGAGAACAAAGACACAATATACCAGAATCTCTGGGACACATTTAAAGAAGTGTGTAGAGAGGAATTTATAGCACTAAATGCCACAAGAGAAAGCAGGAAAGATCTAAAATCGACACCTTAAAATCACAATTAAAAGAACTAGAGAAGCAAGAGCAAACAAATTTAAAAGCTAGCAGAAGACAAGAAATAACTAAGGTCAGAGCAGAACTGAAGGCGATACAGACACGAAAAACCCTTCAAAACATCCATGAATCCAGGAGCTGGTTCTGTGAAAATATCAACAAAATAGATAGACTGCTAGCCAGACTAATAAGAAAAGAGAGAAGAATCAAATAGACACAATAAAAAATGATATAGGGGATATCACCAGTGTTCCCACAGAAATACACACTGCCATCAGAGAATACTATAAACACCTCTATGCAAATAAACTAGAAAATATAGAAGAAATGGATAAATTCCTGGAAACATACACCCTTCAAAGTCGAAACCAGGAAGAAGTTGAATCCCTGAATAGACGAATAACAAATTCTGAAATTGAGGCAGCAATTAATAGCCTACCAACCAGGAAAAGCCCAGAACCAGATGGATTCCCAGCCAAATTTTGCCAGAGGTACAAAGGGAAGCTGATACCATTCCTTCTGAAACTATTCCAAACAATAGAAAAAGAGGGAGTCCTCCCTAACTCATTTTATGAAGCCAGCATCATCCTGATACCCAAACCTGGCAGAGACACAACAACAACAAAAAAAGAAAATTTCAGGCCAATATCCCTGATGAACATTGATGTGAAAATTCTCAATAAAATACTGGCAAACCAAGTCCAGCAGCACATCAAAAAGCTTATCAAGCAGGTTCAAGTCAACTTCAGCCCTGGGATGCAAGACTGGTTCAACATATGCAAATCAATAAACGTAATCCATCACATAAACAGAACCAATGACAAAACCACATGATTATCTCAAGAGATGCAGAAAAAGCCTTCAACAAAATTCAACACCACTTCATGTTAAAAACTCAATAAACTAGGTATCAATGTAACATATCTCAAAATAATAAGAGCTATTTATGACAAACCCACAGCCAATATTGTACTGAATGGGCAAAAAGTGGAAGCATTCCCTTTGAAAACCAGAACAAGACAAGGATGGCTTCTCTCACCACTCCTATTCAACATAGTGTTGGAAGTTCTGGCCCGGGCAGTCAGGCAAGAGAAAGAAATAAAAGTAGTCAAATAGGAAGAGAGGAATTCAAATTGTCTCTGCAGATGACATGACTGTATATTTTAAAACCCCATCATCTCAGCCCAAAATCTCCTTAAGCTGATAAGCAACTTCAGCAAAGTCTCAGGATACAAAATCCATGTGCAAAAATCACAAGTATTCCTATACACTGATAACAGACAGACAGCCAAGTCATGAGTGAACTCCCATTCAGAATTGCTATGAAGAGAATAAAATACCTAGGAATCCAACTTACAAGGGATGTGAAGGACCTCTTCAAGGAGAACTACAAACCACTGCTCAATGAAATAAAAGAGGACACAAACACATGGAAAAACATTCCATACTCATTGCTACCCCCACCAAGCTACCACTGACTTTCTTAATAGAATTGGGAAAAAACTACTTTAAATTTCATATGGAACCAAAAAAGAGCCTGCATAGCCAAGACAAACCTGGGCAAGAAGAACAAAGTTGGAGGCATCACTCTACCTGACTTCAAACTATACTACAAGGCTACCATAACCAAAACAGCATGGTGCTGTTACCAAAACAGATATATAGACCAATGGAACAGAACAGAGGCTTCAGAAACAACACCACACATCTACAACCATCTGATCTTTGACAAACCTGACAAAAACCAGCAATGGGGAAAAGAGTCCCTATTTAATAAATGGTGTTGGGAAAACTGGCTAGCCATATGCAGAAAACTGAAACTGGACCCCTTCCTTACACCTTATGCAAAATCAACTCAAGATGGATTAAGGACTTAAGTGTAAGACTTAAGACCATAAAAATCCTTGAAGAAAACCTGGGCAATACCATTCAGGACATAGGCATGGGCAAAGACTTCATGTCTAAAACACCAAAAGCAATGGCAACAAAAGCCAAAATTGACAGAGGATCTAATTAAAGAGCTTCTGCACAGCAAAAGAAATTATCATCAGAGTGAACAGGCAACCTAGAGAATGGGAGCAAATTTTTGCAATCTATCCATCTGAAAAAGGCTAATATCCAGAATCTACAAAGAATTTAAACAAATTTACAAGAATAAAACAACCCCATCAAAAAGTCAGCAAAGAATACGAACATACACTTCTCTAAAGAAGACATTTATGCAGCCAACAAACATGAAAAAATGCTCATCATCACTGGTCATCAGAGAAATGCAAATCAAAACCACAGTGAGATACCATCTCACACCAGTTAGATAGGCAATCATTAAAAAGTCAGGAACAAAAAGATGCTGGAGAGGATGTGGAGAAATAGGGATGCTTTTACACTGTTGGTGGGAGTGTAAATTAGTTCAACCATTGTGGAAGACAGTGTAGTAATTCCTCAAGGATCTAGAACTAGAAGTACCATTTGACCCAGCAATTCCATTACTGGGTATACACCCAAAGGATTATAAATCATGCTAGTATAAAGACACACGCACATGTATGTTTATTGTGGCACTGTTCACAATAGCAAAGACTTGTAACAAACCCAAATGTCCATCAATGATAGACTGGATAAAGAAAATGTGGCACATATACACCATGGAATACTATGCAGCCATAAAAAAGGATGAGTTCATGTCCTCTGCAGGGACATGGATGAAGCTGAAAACCATCATTCTCAGCAAACTATCACAAGGACAGAAAACCAAATACCATGTTTTCACTCATAAGTGGGAATTGAACAATGAGAACACATGAACACATGGAGGGGAACATCACACACCAGGGCTGGTCAGGCGGTGGGGGGCTGGGGGAGGGACAGCATTAGGAGAACTACCTAATGGAAGTCATGGGTTGATGGGTGTAGCAAACCACCATGGCATGTCTATACCTATGTAACAAAACTGCACGTTGTGTCTGCTTGGTCCAGAGCTGAGTTCAAGTCCTGGAATCCCTTGTTAATTTTCTGTCTCTTTGATCTGTCTAATATTGACAGTGGAGTGTTAAAGCCTCCCATTATTATTGTGTGGGAGTCTCAGTCTCTTTGTAGTTCTCTAAGAACTTGCTTTATGAATCTGGGTGCTCCTGTATTGGGTGCATATATATTTAGGATAGTTAGCTCTTCTTGTTGCATTGATCCCTTTACCATTATGTAATGGCCTTCTTTGTCTCTGTTGGTCTTTGTTATTTTAAAGTTTGTTTTATTAAAGACTAGGATTGCAACCCCTGCTTTTTTGTTTGTTTGTTTGTTTGTTTGTTTTGCTTTCCATTTGCTTGGTAGATCTTCCTCCATCCCTTTATTTTGAGCCTATGTGTGTCTTTGCATGTGAGATGGGTCTCCTGAATACAGCACACTGATGGGTCTTGACTCTTTATCTAATTTGCCAGTCTGTGTCTTTTAATTGGGGCATTTAGCCCATTTGCATTCAAGGTTAATATTATTATGTGTGAATTTGATCCTGTCATTATGACGCTAGCTGGTTGTTTTGCCCGTTAGTTGATACAGTTTCTTCATAGCATCGATGGTCTCTACAATTTGGTATGTTTTTGCAGTGGCTGATACCGGTTGTTCCTTTCCATGTTTAGTGCTTCCTTCAGGAGCTCTTGTAAGGCAGGCCTGGTGGTGATGAAATCTCTCAGCATTTGCTTGTCTGTGAAGGATTTTATTTCTCCTTCACTGATGAAGCTTAGTTTGACTGGATATGAAATTCTAGATTGAAATTTCTTTTCTTTAAGAATGTTGAATTTGGCCCCCACTCTCTTCTGGCTTGTAGGGTTTCTGCAGAGATATCTGCTGTTAGTCTGATGGGTTTCCCTTTGTGGGTAACTCAACCTTTCTCTCTGGCTGCCCTTAACGTTTTTTCCTTCATTTCAACCTTGGTGAATCTGACGATTATATGTCTTGGGGTTGCTCTTCTCAAGGAGTATCTTTGTGGTGTTCTCTGTATATCCTGAATTTGAATGTTGGCCTGCCTTGCTAGTTTGGGAAATTTCTCCTAGATAATATCCTGCAGAATGTTTTCTAACTTGATTCCATTCTCCCCGTCACTTTCAGGTACACCAATCAAACGTAGATTTGGTCTTTTCACATAGTCCCATATTTTTTGGAGGCTTTGCTCATTACTTTTCATTCTTTTTTTCTCTAACCTTGTCCTCTCTCTTTATTTCATTAAGTTGATGTTCAATCACTGATACCCTTTTTCTGCTCGATTGAATCGGCTATTGAAGCTTGTGTATGCTTCACGAAGTTCTCATGCTGTGTTTTTCAGCTCTGTCAGGTCATTTGTGTTATTCTCTACACTGGTTGTTCTATTTAGCCGTTCCTCTAACCTTTTTTTCAAGGTTTTTAGCTTCCTTACAATGGGTTAGAACATGTTCCTTTAGCTCGGAGAAGTTTGTTATTACCCACCTTCTGAAGCCTACTTCTGTCAATTCATCAAACTCATTCTCTGTCCAGTTTTGTTCTCTTGCTGGTGAGGAGTTTTGATCCTTTGGAGGAGAAAAGACATTCTGGTTTTTGAAATTTTCAGCTTTTCTCCTCTGGTTTCTCCCCATCTTTGTGGATTTATCTACCTTTGGTCTTTGATGTTGGTGACCTACGGATGGGGTTTTGTTGTGGATGTCCTTTGTGTTAATGTTGATTTTATTCCTTTTTTTTGTTAGTTTTCTTTCTAAAAGGCCCCTCAGATGCAGGTCTGTTGGAGTTTGCTGGAGGTCCACTCCAGACCCTGTTTGCCTCAGTATCACCAGCAGAGGCTGCACAGCAGCAAATATTGCTACCTGATCCTTCCTCTGGAAGCTTTGTCCTAGAGGGGTACCTGCCAGATGCCATCCAGAGCTCTCCTGTATGAGGTGTCTGTTGGCCCCTACTGGGAGCTATCTCCCAGTCAGGGTATATGGAGTTCAGGGACCCACTTGAGGAGGCAGTCTGTCCATTATCAGAGCTCGAACACCATGCGGGGAAAAACACTGCTCTCTTCAGAGCTGTCAGGCAGGGATGTTTAAGTCTGCAGAAGCTGTGCCCACAGCTGCTCCTTCCCCCAGGTGCTCTGTCCCAGGGAGATGAGGATTTTGTCTATAAGTCCGTGACTGGGGCTGCTGCCTTTTGTTCAGACATGCCCTTCGCACAGAGGTGGAATCTAGTGGCAGTTGGCCTTGCTGAGCTGTTGTGGGATCTTCCCTGCTTGAGCTTCCTGGCAGCTTTCTTTACACTGTGAGCATAAAACTGCCCACTCAAACCTCAGCGATGGTGGACGCCCCTCCCCTCTCCAAGCTCCAGTATCCCAGGTCGATCTCAGATTGCTGCAATAGCAGCAAGAATTTCAAGCCAATAGATCTTAGCTTGCTGGTGTCCATGGGCGTGGGACCCACCGAGCCAGGCAGCAGAGGGAATCTCCTGGGATACAGACCATTTTTTAATGTTTGTTGGCCACTTGCATGTCTTCTTATGAGAAGAATCTTTTCATGTCTTTGCCCAGTTTTTAATGAGGCTATTTGTTTTTTGATTGTTCATTTGTTTAAGTTGCTTATAGATTCTGGATATTGAACCTTCATTGGGTGTATAGTTTACAAATATTTTCTCCCAATAGGTAGGTTGTCTATTTATTCTGTTGATAGGTTCTTGCTGTGCAGAAGCTGTCTGGTTTAATTTGGTTCCACTTGCCAATTTTTGTTTTTGTTGAAACTGCTTTTGAGGACTTAGTCATAAATTCTTTCCCAAAGCCAATGTTCAGAATGGTGTTGCCTAGGTTTTCTTTCAGGATTCCTATAATCTCAGGTCTTATATTTAAATCTTTAATCTATCTTAAGTTAATTTTTGTATATGATGAAAGGTAGGGGTCCAGTTTCATTCTTCTGCATATGGATAGCCAGTTATCCCAGCACCATTTATTGAATAGGGAATCCTTTCCCCATTGCTTATTTTTGTTGACTTTGTCAAAGATCAAATTTGGTGCACAGCCTTATTTCTAAGTTCTCTATTCTGTTCCATTGGTCTATGGGTCTGTTTTTGTACCAGTACTATGCTGTTTTTGTTACTATAGCCTTATAGTGTAGTTTGAAGCCTGGTCATGTGATGCCTCCAGCTTGCTTTTTGTTTAGGATTGCTTTGGCTATCTTTTTTGTTTCCATTTGAATTTTTGAATAGTTTTTTTTCTATTTCTGTGAAAAATGACGTTGGTAGTTTGATAGTAATAGCATTGAATCTGTGGATTGCTTTAGGCAGTATGGCTATTTTAATGATATTGATTCTTCCAATCAATGAACATGGAATGTTTTTCCATTTGTTTGTATCTATAATTTCTTCTATCAGTGTTTTATAGCTGTCCTTCTAGAGATCTTTCTCCTCCATGGTTAGCTGTATTCCTTGGTATTTTAATTTTTTTGTGGCTACTGTAAATGAGATTACCTTCTTGATTTGTCTCTCAGCTTGAATGATATTTGTGTATAGAAATGCTACTTATTTTTGTTATTAATTTAGTCTTCTTACTGAAGTCATCTATCAGTTCCACAAGTATTTTGACAGAGTCTTTAGGATTTTCTAGGTATAGAATTATATTATCCATGAAGGGAGATAGTTTGACAACTTCTTTTCCAAGTTGGATGTCTTTTATGTCTTTCTTTTGTCTGATTGATATGGCTAGGACTATAATGAATGGGAGAAGTAAGAATGGGCATCTGTGTCTTATTCCAGTTCTCAAGGGGAATGCTTCTAGTTTTTGCCCTTTCAGCATAATGTTGGCTATGGGTTTGTCATAGGTGGCTCTTATTATTTTGAGGTATGTTCCTTTGATGCCTAGTTATTGAGAGCTTTTAACATCATGAGTAGATGTTGAATTTTATTGAAAACTTTTTCTGTGTTTATTGAGATGATCATATGGTTTTTGTTCTTAATTCTGTTTATCTGGTGAATTATGTTTATCGATTTGCATATGTTGAACTAACATTCCATCTCAGGAATGAGGCCTACTTGATCATGGTGAATTAACTTTTTGACGTGCTGTTGGATTTGGTTTGTTAGTATGTTGTTGAGGATACTTGAGTCAACGTTCATCAGGGATACTTGTCTGTAGTTTGTTGTTGTTGTTGTTGTGCCTTTGCCAGATTTTGGGATCAGAATGATGCTGGCTTTGTAGGATGAGTTAGGGGGGAGTCCTCCCTCCTCTATGTTTTGTAACCATTTCAGTAGAATTGGTAACTGCCGTTATTTGTATGCCCGGCAGAATTTGGCTGTAAATCCATCAGGTCCAGGGCTTTTTTTTTTTTTTTTTTGGTTGGTAGGTTTTTATTTTTATTTTTGCTACTAACTCAATTTCAGAAGTTGCTGTTGGTGTGTTCCGAGTTTCAATTTCTTCCTCATTCAATCTCTGGAGAGTGTGTATTTCCAGGAATTTATCAGTTTTCTCTAAATTTTCTGGTTTGTGTGCATAGAGGTTGTTCATAATAGCCTCTATCTTTTATATTTTTATGGGTTGGTTGTAATTTTACCTTTGTTGTTTCTGATTTTGCTTATTTGGACCTTCTCTCTTTTTTCCTTTGCTAGTCTAGCTAGCAGGTTATTGATCTTTTTTATCCTTTCAAAAAAACAGACTTTTGGTTTTGTTGATTCTTTGTATGGATTTTTACATCTCAATTTCCTTCAGTTCCTCTCTGATTTTAGTTATTTTCTGCTAGCTTTGACAGTAATTTGTTATTGTTTTTCTAGTTCCTCTGGGTATGATGTTAGATCATTAATTTGAGCTCTTTCTAACTTTTTGAGGTAGGTGTCTTCCATGTAATTATGTGGTTTTAAGAGATCTTCTTGATATTAATTTCCATTTTTATTTCATTGTATTCCAAGAGTATGATTTTATTTTTTTGAATTTATTGAGACTTGCTTTATGGCCAAGCATGTGGTCAATCTTGGAGTATGTTCTGTGCGCAGATGAGAAGAATGTATATTCTGAGGTTAATGGGTGGAATATTCTGTAGATGCCTATGAGGTCCAATTGATCAAATGTCGAGTTTGAATCCAGGATTTCTTTGTTAGTTTTCTGCCTTGATGATCTGTCTAGTGGTGTCAGTGGGGTGTTGAAGTTCCACACTATTATTGTGTGGCTAAGTCTTTTTGTAGGTTTAAAAGTACTTGTTTTAGTAATTTGGGTTCTCCAATGTTGGGTGTGTATATATTTAGGATATTTCAGTATTCTTGTTGAATCAAACCCTTTATCAATACTGTTGTTAGTTTAAATTCTGTTTTATCTAACATAAGAATCATGACCCCGTCTCTTTTTTGGTTTCCATTTGTCTGATAGATCTTTCTCTAACCCTTTATGGGTGTCATTACATTTATTTGTGAGATGGGTCTCTTAAGACAGCAATGGATTTCTCTCATTTTTTAATCCACTTACCTCTCTGTGCCTTTTAGATGGGGTATTTAGGTCATTTGCATTCAAGATTAATATTGATATAGGAGATTTTGATAATATCATGGAATTTTTAGCTGGTTGTTTTGTAATTTGTATTGTGTGGTTGCTTTATAGGCTCTGTGGGCTATGTACTCAAGTGTGTTTTTGTCGTAGTAGGTATCATTCTTTTGTTTCCATGTTTAGAAATCCCTTAAGGATCTCTTTTAAGACTGGTCTGGTGGTAAAAAAAAAATTCCCTTAACACTTACTTGTCTGGAAAATATTTTAATTTTAATTTTAAGTTCTGGGGTACATGCACAGGATGTGCAGGTTTGTTACACAGGTAAACATGTGCCTTGGTGTTTTGCTGCACCTATCAACCCATCACCTAGGTATTAAGCCCAGCATGCATTAGCTATTTTTCCTAATACTCTCCCTCCCCACCCCCCACCCCCCAACAGGCCCCAGTGTGTGTTGTTCCCCTTCCCGTGTCCATGTGTTCTCATTGTTCAGCTCCCACTTGTAAGTGAGAACATGAAGTGTTTGGGTTTCTGTTCCTGAATTAGTTTGCTGATGATAATGGCTTCCAGCTCCATCCATGTCCCTGCAGAGGACATGATCTCATTCCTTTTTATGGCTGCACAGTATTCTATGGTGTACATTACCACATTTTCTTTATCCAGTCTATCATTGATGTGCATTTAGGTTGATTCCATGTCTTTGCTATTGTGAATAGTGCTGCAATGAACAATTGTGTGCATATATATTTGTAATAGAATGATTTATATTCCTTTGGGTATATGCCCTATAATGAGACTGCTGGGTCAAATGGTATTTCTGGTTCTAGATCTTTGAAGAATCACACACCATCTTTCACAATGGTTGAATTAATTTACATTCCCACAAACAGCGTAAAAGCATTCTTATTTCTCTGCAACCTCACCAGCATCTGTTGTTTCTTGACTTTTTAATGATCACCATTCTGAGTGGCATGGGATGGCATCTCATTGTGGTTTTGGTTTGCATTTCTCTAATGGTCAGTGATGTTGAGCTTTTTTCATATGTTCATTGGCTGCACGAATGTCTTTTGAGAAATGTCTGTTCAGGTCCTTTGCCAACTTTTTAATGGGGTTGCTTTTTTTAAAATTTAATTTGTTTAAGTTCCTTATAGATTCTGGATACTAGTCCTTTGTCAGATGGATAGATTGCAAAAATTTTCTCCCATTCTGTACTGTAGGTTCCCTGTTCACTTCACTCGTTCACTCTGATGATAGTTTTGTTTTTTTTTTTTTTTCTGTGCAGAAGCTCTTTAGTTTAATTATGAAACTGTCTTTGCAACATTATGATGGAGACAGTGAAAGAGCTCTAAATTAATCGACTCCGTCTTGCTTCTAACCTCCAAGCTGTCCTTTTTCATTCATGGGTAGAGGCTGAATTAACTTTGGGAGAAGCTTACTTCATAGTTTATAGTTAATGTGAAGACGATAACAGCCCTTTCCCAAAGCAGACCTCCTTCATGCCTGGGAATTAGACTGCCTTTGTAGGACTAACATTAGCCACAAGATTAGAAATTATGGTTTGGAAGTCATGTAGCTGGAGGCTACAAGTTTCTGACCCTCCCTAAACTGCTCCTAAACAGTTCTTAGATATTTTGCAGACCCTGCACTTGATGGATCAGGTGGTACTACTCAGGTTGATAAGCTGTCTCATCTAATCTTGTGGCCCCCACCCAGGGACTGACTCAGTACAGGAAGACAGCTTTGACTCCCTGTGATTTCATTTCTGACCAACAAATGCCCCTGGCTTTCTGGCTTCCCCCAACCCACCAAGTTGTCCTTAAATCTCTCCTCCCCGAATGCTCGGAGACACTGATTTGAGTAATAAAACTCTGGTGTCCCGCACAGCCGGCTCTGCATGAATTACCCTTTCCCTATTGCAATTACCCTGTCTTGAGAAATCAGCCCTGTCTAGGCGGTGGGAAAGGTGAACCCATTGGGTGGATATAATTAGATACCATTTGTCAAATTTTGTTTTTGTTGCAATTGCTTTTGGCGATTTCATCATTTTGTTGCAATTGCTTTTAGCACCTTTGCCTGTGCTAAGGTCCTGAATGGTATTGCCTAGATTCTATTCTAGGGTTTTTATACTTTTGGGTTTTACATTTAAGTCTTTAATCCATCTTGAGTTAATTTGAATCTTACATTGGTGGGATATGAAATTCTTGGTTGGAATTTCTTTTCTTTAAGAATGCTGAAAATAGGCCCACAATCTCTCTTTGCTTTTAAGGCTTCTGCTGAGAAGTCTGCTGTTAGCCTGGTGGGGTTCCCTTTGCAAGTGACCTGTCTCTTCTCTCTAGCCATCTTTAAGATTTTTTCTTTAGCATTGACCTCGGATAGTCTGGTGACTGCATGCCTTGGTGATGTTTCTTTTGTATAGTATCTTCCAGGTGTTCTTTGGATTCCTTCTATCTGGATGTCTATCTCTCTAGCAAGATTAGGGAAATTTTCTTGAATTATTCCCTCAAATATGTTTTTCAGGCTGTTTACTTTTTCTCCTCTCTCAGGAATGCCAATAATTTGTAAGTTACATCACTTTAGATAATCCCATATTTCTTGAAGACTTTGTTCAAGTATTTATCTTATTTTTGTCTGCGTTAGTTTGAAAGACCATCTTCAAGCTCTGAAATTTTTTATTCTGCTTGGTTCAATCTGTTGATAAAGATTTCAGTTATATTCTGAAGTTCCTTAATGAGGTTTTCAATTTTAGAAGCTCTGATTGATTTCCTTTTAAGAGGTTTATCTTTTCCTTCCTTTCCTGGATTGATTTAGAAGTGTCTTTGTGTTGATTTTCAACCTTGTATTGGGTCTCAGTGAGCTTCCTTACAATCCATGCTTTGAATTCTTTATCTGTCATTTCTGAGTTTCCACTTTGGTTAGGGATCATTTCCGGAGAGCTAGTGCGATCCTTTGATCATGTCACTACATTCATTTTTTATGGTGCCAGAATTCTTGCACTGTTTCCATCTCATCTGGAGACACTGGCACTTCAAATTTTTTAATTATTTTCGTGCAGATAGGATTTCTTCTTCTTTTTTCCCTATAAAATTATTATTATTTTTCTTTTCCTTTCCCTGCATGGGGTGCAACTGTGGAGAATGTTGGGAAGGATATTTTGGCTTCACTTTTATAGCCCTATGCACTTTTAGGGGACAGGTTTTATACTGGGCTGTGTAGTTTGACCTATGAGGCAGTCGATGGTACTTACAGGTAAGAGCTGGCTGTGGCCAAAGCAGTGGGGTATGTACTTGATCCTTGTTTACTGGCACAGGCTCTCTGTTGCCTCAGGCAATGGGCTGACTCATGGAATTCACAGTGGTCTGAGCTCCCTGCTCAGACTGAGGACGAGGGCGGGGGGGGGGGGGGGGGCGCGGGGGCCAGACCAGGCGGATCCACTTACAGGTTCTCTGATGGCAGGCATAAGCACTGAGGGTGAATCTAGTGGGTGGCCACCAGACACCCTCTGTGGCCGTATGGAGCTGGGTAACCTCCTTAGCCCCCGGTTCTTTGCACAGGGATGGTGGGTAGCTCATGCTCCTATTCCAGAAGAATGGGTGCTCCAGACACCTGGAGATCTGCCTGGGTGTTGAGCAGAGGGACCCCTGCACCAACATTTCTGCAAAGGAGGGCTGGGGTGACTCAGGCTGCTAAACCAGGAATGCAGGTGCTCTAAATGCCTGGAGTTCTGCCTGGGCGTGTAGCAGAGAGGGCTCTTCTGTACCAGGTTCTCTGCACAGGAAGTGTGTGGTGACTCAGGCTGCTGATCCGGGCAAGCTGGTTCTCTGAATGCCTGGAGTTCTGCCTGGACATGGAGTTCGGAGGGCCTCGCTAGACCAGGAACTATGTCCATGAAGGGTGGGGAAACTCAGGCTGTTGGTCCAGGCAAGTGGGTGCTCCAAATGTCTGGATTTCTGCTTAGGGGTATACCAGAGAGTGCCCTTGAGTGATACACCATCTCAAGGGAGAAAGCTGGAGCACCCAGCAATGGCATACACACACTGGTTTCCAGTCATCAAGCTGGACTTGGCTGCAAGTGTCACTGTCTAGGAGAAACTGCAGCTCTAGCAGCTTTCCTCCTGCCTGAGGCTTGCAATGGAGGAGAGCAGAATTCCAGTGCCTACTTCTGAAATCCTTTCTACAGTTCTGGCTGTGGATGTCCTTACCCCGCTCCAGAGCAGGCACTCTGGAGGTCTGGTCTGAGACTGCAATGCCTGTGTGGTCATGCTGCCAGATTGCCACAGAATGACTGATTTGTATGTGCCCAGATTAAAAATGATATCCTGCTCTCAGTCCCACATCTGGGAAAATGCCTGCAACTTTTCCTGGTGTCTCCCTTTCAGAGTCTCTAAGCCTCTCCTCAACTTACCTCCAGGGCTTGGGAGAAACAAAGTGTTCTCCCTTGGTCTGGGTTGCTCAGATTCCCAGTGGAAAGGTAAGTCACAGAGGGAGGCTCTCTGCTTCTCTCACGTGCTGGAGCTTCACTCACTTAATAGCTAAATGCTGTTATGGGGGCTGTTTGCCAGTATTCTCCACAGGACCAGGGATGTCTTTCATGATTCTAGTGGATTCCCATTTTCCTTCTTGAATTAAAGTGCACAGAGTTTATATTTATGCACTGTCTTGCTGTTTCCAAGTGTCTGAGGCATGCTAAAAGCCTCTAATCCACCATCTTGGAAAATGAAACTGTATTGCAATTGAAGGCCTGGGATGTCCAATATGGCATTACAAATAAGCATATATCTATAGACCAACATCTATGTATATAATACTGTGTTAGATACTACAGGGAAAATATTAAAAAATAAGCAAAGATAGACATTGAAGAAATATTTACAAGGATGCTGAGTGTTATTACGGAGAAGTGCAGGTGCAATGGAAATGTTAAAGTGAGGGATCTTGTCAACTCTGTAAATCAGAGGAAACGCTCTAGAGGAATTGCCTACTTAAATGAGGCTTAATAGATGAGAATGTTAACCAGGTGAGGAAGTACTAGCATTCTAGGTAGAGAGGAAGCTTGTGTGCGGCCCTGGAGATGAGAGAGAAAATGGCATATTCTAGGAACCTTAAAAAGCCCAGTATGGCTGAACAGTAGGAAACCATGAGGAGTTTGACTGGAAGTAAGACTGGAGAGTAAGTTAGAAGTCACATTGTGAGGGACAATGGAAACTATAAAAGGTTTTAAAAACAGATAATGACTGGTGAGAAGTACATTAAAGATATGGTGTAATTGGACACAGTGTACACTGCTCAGGTAACAGGTGCACCAGAATCTCAGACACCCCCACTATAGAACTTCTCCATGTAACAAAAAACCACGTGTTTCCCCAAAACTATTGAAATACAAACTTTTAAGAAAGAGATGGTGGCCGGGTGCAGTGGCTCACGCCAATAATCTCAGCACTTTGGGAGGCCGAGGTGGGCGGATCACGAGGTCAGGAGAGCAAGACCGTCCTGGCTAACATGGTGAAACCCCGTCTCTACTATAAAATACAAAAAATTAACCGGGCATGGTGGTGGGCGCCTGTAGTCCCAGCTACTCGGGAAGCTGAGGCAGGAGAATGGCGTGAATCCGGGAGGCAGAGCTTGCAGTGTGCCGAGTTCACGCCACTGCACTCCAGCCTGGGCGCAGAGCAAGACTCTGTCTCAAAAAAACAAAACAAACCAAAAGACAGTAATAGGTAGTTGGTTATTTTTTGTTAGTTTAGTACCCATACTTGACTTGGCTCTTGGACTGTACTTATTAGACCTTGATATGGAGTAGTCCATTTTTGTTCAATGAAACTTTTGAAACCAGTTGATTGTCAAATGTCAAGCAGCTCAAGAGATTCTGCCTGGGTTGGCTTTATGGTTCCATTTATATATATGTTCTATATAATATATAAATTCTATAATTTATATAATATATTAATATAATATACATTCTATAATTCTAGTACCTACTGCTGATATATATTATATATATATAACTGCTGATCTGTAATATTGTATATATAACTGCTGACATGTAATATGTATTATATATTAAATAAATATATACTATATGTTTATACAATATATAATACATTACATACATAATGTAATATATATTATATATTATATAATAATGTAATATATATTACATGATATAATGTAATATATATGAGATGTAACATACATCTCATAATGTATACATCTCCTACATTATATATATATATATTACAAGGTCTAATTAGAGAAGTCTAGAGAAATCACATCATGGTCTAATTAGAGAAGTATGTACATCGCAGCAGTAATATATATATAATATTACATCTAGAATTACAATAGGATATACATATATATGTGTAGATATATATAATATTACATCTCAGCAGTAGGCACTAGAATTCTGCTCTCCCCCATTGCAAGCATGGGGCAGGAGGAGAGCTGGCATACAGGACGAGCTTGGTAACCTGGAACCAGTCTGTGTGTGCCATTGCTGGGTGCTGCAGCCTGCTCCCCTGAGATGGTGGTGCAGCAGGGTACTCTCTCTGCTATACCCCCAAGCAAAAATCCAGGCATTTGGAGCACCCACTTGCCTAGACCAGCAGCCTGAGCTGCCCCACCCATTATGGACATAGGTCCTGGTACAACAGAGCCCTCTCCATTCCACACCCAGACTGAGGCAGATCTCCAGTTCATATATGTATTAGGAGATGTTGGTAATAATTTGGAGTGGTTATTAGCCAATCAGGAGACAAACTGATAATTTTTTTCTCCCAAAATAGAAGAAAGGCAGGAGAGAAATGAAGAGAGAGGAAAGGTAGAGCTATATAACCCAGTAGCAAGATGGACTATGAACAGTACTCAGTAGTTTTCTCATATGCTGTCAATGGATGGAGTGTGGTTCAGGAGGTTTGGATTTAATTATATTATTTTCATTTGACTTACCATTTTAACTTCCTTAGGGAATCACTTAAATTAGTCATGCCTTAGTTCTTTTCAGGTAAAGACATTCTGGCTCAGAACCAACCATTATGCAGTTTCACTTAATGAAATCATGTCATTTAGAGCATCTTGAACTCCAGAGAGAGGTATCTCATGCGAGAAGTTTTGATTACAATTGTTACCTTCTGCTTGTTTGCACTTCAGTTCCTTAGAAAAGAAACACTTTTTGAAGAAATTCCTTTAATAGGGACTTGGCAATATAGGCAGACTGCCTTGTAATATTCACACTTCTCTAATTGCAATATTGAGTGTGTGTCTTTGATGGGTCTCTTATGGCAGGTGTACTGACATTTTTCCCCTCCTGGTGTCGGTGTAATATTTTTACAGAACAGAAGAGGGTACTGTGAATAGATCCTGATGTAATGTGTGAACAGGAAGAAAGATGTTTGCTCTGGCTTTGGCTCATCTTCTAGCAAAGTTGCCTAGAATGTGGTTGTAAATGACTGTCGTGTAGTAAACTCTGCCTACCTTCCCTGTCTCTTCTCTAAGCTAAAATAACTAGCACTGTTTTGCTCATTTATGCAAACTTGTGCTTTTTTAATATGAAGAGAGATGATGCTAAGTCATCAGCAGCATTGCGACTCTGACTTGTTTTTACTAGTAGATGGGTTGCATCTGAGCTTTTCACTTGCCTTACTTCACTGAAGACCAATATAGTGTCTCTGGGGGACAATGTTCAAGGTGAGGCTTTCCATCTGTGGCTGTGGTATAGGGTGAGTCTCATTGGCTTACACAGGATATAACTGCAATTTTGACCTCAGTGCTGTGCTCAATTTAGTTGAGTGAGGTTGCTTATGGGGTACCAATGAATCCCAGAGGGCAGAACTCACTCACAAAAATGTAACTTGTCTGTTAGTCAGTGGGCAAACATATGGCTGAAGAGTAAGCAGATGTTTCCCATTGAAATGAGAAAATAAACTTTAATAATCCATTTTTTTGGTGTGTCTTTTAAGGAAGATCCTGGAATTCTCCGTTCAGTTGCCACCCACAGTGTGTCTCATTGTTTTCTGTTATTGTAGGTTTCTAGGTCAGATGTTGATCATCATATTATTTGTCACAACTTTCTGTTTGAAACTCAAGCATTTTTTAAAAAGTTTTGTCTCATAAGGTCTAGAAACTGCCTTTACATTATAAAGTTGCTTGTATTTATCCACAGCCTTGAATAATCTATTGATGGTATTTTACTTCTAAACAGTAAGAAAGATATGCTGTAATCTGTTGGGAAGACTGTATGCTTTGTACTTACCTAGGTTAAAGGAAAACAGTAGTGGCTTGACCTCTAGATATTTGGCTTCATATGCCTTGGCTGCTTGGTAGAAGTCATCCCATATTGAATATACATTGGTTCCAAAGGATATTTCTGCTTCAGCAGTAGCTCCAAACATACACTGCTATGCTTATAAAACAGGGCTGAGGGAAGTAGTTTGCTGGGACCAGTTTGCTCTTGCTAGTTAAGAGTCGATTGTGTACATTTCTTTTCAACACTGTGTTGAATGGCATAACATTGGTAGATTGAAACAGGTCATGATGGGAGTATTCACACCACAGAAATAGGCAAAGGCTACCCATCAGGGGTCTTTCTCCCCTTGGAGAGTCAGTTGTTGAACACTTAACAACACACCACTTGTTGGAGGTTATTATCGCAGCCATTGAGGCCTACCCCAGAGTAGACTCGACATATTCCCTTTTATTCCTGGAATTGGGACTGACTCAGGCCTCCCAAGGTTTTGGGGGGACTATTCTAAAGGAATAAGCCAATTCAAGTCCACACTTTTGAAACTGGGCAAGAAAGAGCCAAGTCATCTGAAGGATGAAGGTCCAGAATGGGGCTGAATTATCATTCAGTTTATTGCATTCATAGCAATGTTGTCTAAGAGGCTGATTCCAGGTGCTAGCCATTTACTGTAAATAAGAAATATGGACTATTTTGTCACTGGAACAATTTAACAAACAAGTACCTTCCTGTCAATTCATGGCGAAGTAATGAGAGAAACAAGAGAAGTCCTCAGCTTGAGTATGCTTTGTAAGCGGTTCAGCTTCCTGGCAGGCACTGATGTATTTCATGTGTATCCATCTCATCCCTGCAGATTCTCTTAGCTTAATGATTGTCAAAACACTGTGTAAATAGTCGGTGATATTGAAGATGGCAATTTCCATAAACTGTATTTATTCTTTCTTTTTGACAAAAATGACTTCTTATTTTTTTAAGAATGCCTCAAACACCTGGGTTTTCGTGCTTTCATTTTTAGAATGAACATTTCTTCTACTTGGAAGTTAATATTTTCGACTTTTAGAACACTTCTGGAATATGACTTGATTTTAAAACTTTTACCATTAAAATATTTATAACACATATACAAGGTATAGTGATACTTTCATTACAAATCATTAAAAATACCTGAACACCTGAATGAAAACTTGGACAAAAGATATGAGCAAAGCTATCTACAGAAAAAGGAAATATAAGTAGTCAATAAATATACGAAAAGATGATCTATCTAACTTATATCGAAAATGTAAATGCAAATGAAAACATATTCAATGTTGGTTGAGAATATGAAGTAAATAAGCCGTCTCATATGCTATTGGTGGGAATATATATTGGTATTAGGTTTATTGGAAAAAATAAGGCAGTATTTTCAAAATGTAAAATTCATTTAGTTTTGGGCCCACTGTTCTTACTTCCAGAATTTATCTTACAAAAATATTTGTGTATGAACATTATATATACATATACATACACATGGATATTCATTATAAAATTGTTTTAATAGCATAAAGACTGAGAAGTATCCATCATTAGGGATGATCTAATTAATTAGTTAAATTATGGAAACACCAGGCAGTAGTGTACTTTGTATTCACTAGAAAGTATGAGGTAGATCTACTTACACTGGCATAGAAAGATGTTTGCTAAATATAGTTAGCACTTCGTGAAAAAATTATTGTCCAATAATATGTCTTGTATTACCTCACTTTCATTTAAAAATTATATATCACTCTTCACTATATATACTTCTGTGCAATTGAATATTTGAAAATAAGCAGGTATTACTTTTGTATTTAAACTCTATTGGAAAATACTTTTGTTTTTATACTGTTCTGTAAGCTTGTTCTCCTCTATTAACAACATACTTTGAACTTATCTTTCCCCCACTCTTCCCAAATGCTGTGCAACATCATACCTCATGGGTAAGCCATCCTCCATCCATCCATGCATCCATCCACATATTCATCTATCCACATACCTGTGCACCAAATTATTTCTTACTTGCTTATTTAAACTATTTCTTTTTCCAGTTATAGAAGCAATGCTTACCCTTATCCAAAACAAAACCAAAAATGAACAAGCAAAAACAATAACAAAATGATACAGTTAGAGAAGAGTACATAAAAAAATAACTATAGCTTGGACTCGTTCTCCAGAGGCAACCACTTTAACAGTTTTCTAGTGGTTACTTTTTTGCCATTAAATAATGTACTTATAAGTATGTATATCAACATTATATTATAATATTAGTAATATGCTTATATCCCCATTCGTTGTCTTCTTTTCTTCTTCTCTCCTCTCCTCTCTTCTCCTTTCCTTGTCTATCTGTGCCAGGCTCAGAAGAAAGCCATATCAGGATATCTAACCTTGGCATAGTTCATGCTTTGGGATATTTGACCAAGATGAGAAGGTGTTTAAGCAGAGTACATGAGTAGAGGGTACACAGCCTTAAAAAGAATGGGAAGAATCAGAGAGGAAAATGGATATAGCCATAGAGGGGAGGACCAGTCAAGAAATGTGGCCCCTCGTCTGTGCCAGTTCCTTACCTGAAACCTAAGAAGGCTAGATTGCAGTTGGTGTTTTAGCTGTGGACAAAAATTTAACCCAGAGTTCCTGGGACTCTTAATGGTATGATGAAATGGAGAAAAACATGGCTTTTGAGTCCAAAAGACTGGATTTTGAATCCCCATGCTACCACTTTCTAACTGTATAATCTTCAGACAACTTGTTTAACTCCTTGGGACTCTAGCATCCTTATCTGTAAACTGGCAATAATATTTTACTCGATATTATACTGTGGAAGTTAGATGATAATAACTAGCATTTACTTATTACTACATGTCAGATATGATTCTAAGTGCTAGATTGGGTATCTGACTACAATGTATATCTCCTTCTCATGCTTACTATAATTATGATTAAATAATTTGTTGCTTAATGTGTGTCTCTCCCAATGGAATGTTAGTTTCATGAGGGCAAAGATCATGTCTGTCTTCCTCACAGTACTGTATTTTTAGTGCCTGCTAAGTATATATATTGATTCTCAGTATTTATTGACTAAATTAAATTAAGAGATATCTGAGTTGTGATTGTCTCATGCGTGTGTGTGTGTGTGTGTTGGTGTGTGTGTGGCAGACGTTTATGACCCTGTGGCATAATTTAGTATTTGACTTCAAAGTGAGATGAACAGATGGTTTGTTTTTGATTTTACCAATGTCCTAACAGTCCTTTGGTAGCCCCAAATAAATATGAAATGTAGAGTTGGAAATATTTGGGATTAATAATTTCTTATAAAAATAATTCTGCATTGATGGACGCCAAGTAGTAATATGTGCCCAGAACTTAGCTCTTTTATTAAAGTTTATTTAAGGAATAGGGAAATTTGGTAGGAAATACAGATCAGTGTGCTCAATAAAAATCCTGCCAATTTTTCTATCTGTAAAGTATATCTTTAGGCTATAATTCAATAAAAAGGTAATGTTTTAATTGCAGATGACATATCAATTTCTACTAGTTTGTTATTATATAGGCAATGCAATTGATTAAGCTCAATTGGACCAGATCATTCTTTTACTGAATCTTTGTTCCAATTGTAGTGTTTTGTAGATAACTTTTTTTTTTTTTTTTTTTTTTTTTTTGAGACAGAGTTTCACTCTGTCACCCAGGCTGGAGTGCAGTGGTGTGATCTTGGCTCACTGCAGCCTCCGCCTCCCAGGTTCAAGTGATTCTCCTGCCTCAGCCTCCTGAGTAGCTGAGACTACAGGCACACACCACCACACTCGTTAATTTTTGTATTTTTAGTAAAGACGTGGTTTCACCATTTTGGCCAGGATGGTCTCCATCTCCTGACCTTGTGATCCGTCTGCCTCAGCTTCCTAAAGTGCTGGGATTACAGGTGTGAGCCACCAGAATGTCTTTGCTCAACTGTGTTGGACAGTGGAGAGCTTATTTTAATTTTATTGAGGGAAGCATTGGCTTGAACTTGTCTCTTTAAAACATCAATCTATGTTTCTATTTTAACACCAAATAATTATGTTAACAAAGACCACAGACAACAGTTGCTTTTACTTATCCTTAGTCACTTCCCAAGTATAAAGATTTTGATAATTCAACTTTAAGGCTATCTATTCCTATTGTGAAAAAGGACTGCCTCCCCACATATTCATATGTGTCAATGAGGGAACATAAGGCTGATGTGGTGAAGACTATGATGACCTGGTACATTTCAAGATGTTTTATGGTACCTAAAACCAAAGGGATCTGAAAAGGGAGCCTAGTGATAGAGGAGGTTTAAACCAAAAAGGCTCTGGGTTGAATGTGACCAGTAATTGCCCAACCTGCCTAGTATGTCTAAAAGGAATAACACACTTGGTATATAGTCTAGAACTGTGATTTTGATGTGTGAACATATCATTGAAACGAAAAAAAAATCCATCAACTAATTTTCTATTATGATGTTAAATCACTTATTTGACCAATTTTAAATAATGTTAAGATGAAGTTTACATATACTTCAATGATTTAAAGGATACAACTAAATAGTTTTATATTTATTTACTTTTCATGATACATAATATTTTTACATATGTATGGGGTACATGTGATATTTTGTTACATGCATAGAATATGTAATGATCAAGTCAGTATATTTACAGTATCCATCCGTCAAGCATTCATCCTTTATCTGTGTTGGAAACATTTCAAGTTCTCCTTTCTAGCTATTTTGAAATATATAATACATTGTTATTAATTATAGTCACCCTACTTGGCTATAGAATATTATAACTCATTTTTTCATCTAGCTATATATCTGTTCCCATTAACCAACCTCTCTCTGTTCCCCCTCCCCTAACACACACCCTTCCCAGCCTCTGGTATCTATCATTCTACTCCCTACCTCAATAAGATTAACTTTTTAAACTTCCACATATGAGTGAGGACATGTAATGTTTGTATTTCTGTGCCTGGCTTATTTAACTTAACGACCTCACATTCCATCCATGTTGCTGCAAATAACATTATTTTATTCTTTTTTATGGCTGAGTAGTATTCCATTGAGTATATATACCACTTTTTCTTTGGGAATAAAGCTGCAATAAACATGGAAGTCTGGGTATCTATTTAGTATACTGATTCCTTTTCCTGTGGATAAACACCCATTAGTGGATGGCTGGATTGTATGGTAGTTTTATTTTTAGATATTTGAGAAATCTCCATACTGTTTTCCATAGTGGCTGTACTAATTTATGTTTCCACCAAGTGTATAAGAATTCCGTTTTCTCTGCATCCTCACCAGGAAATCATTTTGTATGAATCTATACTAATCCAAATGATTATGCATAAAAATATGTGCACATACAAGGGTAGCCAATGCAGTATGCATTGTGATGGTGAAAATCTGGTAACAGACTAAACACATTTTCATGGGTGGGGGTGGTACATTCATACTATGGAATACTATACAACCATTAAAGAGACAGAGATAGATGGGTATGGATAGAAATGGGTAGATCTACAAGACATATGAAAAACAGATATGATTCCACATATAGTGGAAAAAATCTATGTATGCATGCATAAGAATGTATGTGTATCTATACAGAAATCTATAGAAAAAGGTTTGGAATTTTTAACATTACTATAACTCTTAGGGAAGTCTCAGGTTGAAGGGTAAATTCCATTTTTGTCTTTTTAATAATAACCATTCTGACTGGAGTAAGACGATATCTCATTGTGGTTTTGATTTTCATTTCCATGATGATTAATGGTGTTGAGCATTTTTTTTTTCATATACCTGTTGGCTATTTGTATGTCTTCTTTTGAAAAATGTCTATTTAGAGCTTTGCCTACTTTTTAATGAGATTCTTTCTTTTTTGTGAGGTTGAGTTGTTTGAGCTCCTTGTATATTCTGGGTATCAGTCTCTTGTTAGGGAATAGTTTGTAAATATTTTCTCCCATTTGACAGGTTGTCTCTTCACTCTGTTGACTGTTTCCTTTGCTGTCCAGAAGCTTTTTAGTTTATTATGGTTTCATTTGACTATTTTTGGTTTTGTTGCTTATACTTTTGAGGTCTCAGCCATAAATTCTTTTCCTAGGCCAATTTCTTGAAGTGTTTCCTCTATGTTTTATTCCAGTAGTTTTATTGTTTGGTATTTTATATTTAAGTCTTTAATCCATTTTGAGTTGATCTTTATATATGGTGAGAGATGGGGGTTCAGTTTCATTCTTCTGCATATGGTTATCCAATTTTCCCAGCACCATATATTGAAGAGTGTCCTTTCCCCAATATGTGTTCTTAAGAGCCTTTTTTTGAAAATAAGTTGACTGTAAATATATGGATTTATTTATGGGTTCTCTATTCAATTTCATTGGTCTGTGTGTCTGCTTTTATACTAATAACACTATTTTCGTTACTATAGTGTTGTAATCTATTTTGAAATCACTTAGCGTAATGCCTCAAGCTTTGTTCTTTTTTGTTTGTTTGTTTGTTTTTGAGATGGAATCTCACTCTGTCACCCAGGCTGGAGTGCAGTGGTGTGATCTCGGCTTACTGCAACCTCCACCTCCCTGGTTCAAGCAATTCCCCTGCCTCAGCCTCCAGAGTAGCTGGGATTACAGGCGCATGCCTCCACACCTGGATAATTTTTTTTTCTTTTTTTTTTTTTTTTTTTGAGATGTAGTCTCACTCTGTCGCCAGGGCTGGAGTACAGTGGCGTGATCTTGACTCACTACAACCTCTGCCTCCTGGGTTCAAGCGATTCTCCTGCCTCAACCTCCCGAGTAGCTGAGATTACAGGTGCCTGCCACTAGGCCCAGCTAATTTTTTTTGTATTTTTAGTAGAGACGGGGTTTCACCATGTTGGTCAAGCTGGTCTCGAACTCCTAACCTAATGATTCACCCGCCTGGGCCTCCCAAAGTGCTGGGATTACAGGTGTGGGCCACTGTGCCTGGCTGGCTAATTTTTTTTTTTTTTTTTTTTTTTATAGTAGAGACGGGGTTTCACCATGTTGGCCAGACTGGACTCAAGCTCCTGACCTCAGGCAATCCACCTGCCTCAGCCTCCCAAAGTACTGGGATTACAGGCCTGAGCTACCGTGCCTGGCCACTTTGTTCTTTTTGCTTAAGATTGCTGTGGTTATTCAGGCTATTTTTTGGTTCCATGCAAATTTTAGGATTGTGTTTTCTATTTCAGTGAAAAATGACATTGGTATTTTGATAGGCATTGCATCGAATCTGTAGATTGCCTTGGGTACTGTGGTCATTTTAATACTGTTAATTATTCCTATCCATGAGCATGGAATATTTTTTCATTTGTCTCATTCATGAGTGTTTTATAGTTTTCCTTGTAGAAGTCTTCCACCTCCTAGGTTAAATTTGTTCATAGGTAGTTTGGGATTTTTTTCTTTTTTGTAGCTATGGTAAGTGGAACTAACTTTTTTGTTTTTTTCTTGGCTCGATCATGATTGGTGTATAGAAACATTGCTGATTTTTGTAGATTGATTTTGTATTCTGCAACTTTACTGAATTTATTTATCAGGTCTAATAGTTTTTTGGTGGAGTCTTTAGTTTTTTCTAGATCATGGAGTCAGCAAAGAGGGACTATTTGACTTCCTCTGTTCCAATTTGAATGCATTTTTATTTATTTCTCTTACCTGATTGTTCTGGCTAGGACTTCCAGTACCATCTTGAATAGGATCAGTGAAAGTGGGCATCCTTGTTCCAGTTCCCAGAGGAAGACTTTCAGTTTTTCCCCATTCAATATAATGTTAGCTGTGAAATTTTCATATATAGCCTTTATTATGTTGAGTTATGTTTCTTCTATACCTGGTTTATTGAGAGTTTTTTTTTATTTTTTATCATGAAGGGATGTTGAATGTTACCAAACACTTTTTCTGCATCTATTGAGATGATTGTATGTTTTTTTTTCCTTCATGTGCTATATCGCCCTTATTGATTTGTGTATGCTGAACCATCCTTGAAACCCCGGGATAAATCTCACTTGATGATGATGTATTATCTTCTTGTTGTGTTACTGGATTCTGTTTACTAGCATTTTGTTGAGGACTTTTGCATCTATGTTCCTCAGGGATATTGGCCTGTAGTTTTCGTGTGTGTGTGTGTGTATGTGTGTGTGATTATATGGTTTTGATATCAGAGTAATGCTAGCCTTGTGGAATGAGTTAGGGAGTATTCCTTCCTCTTTAATTTTGTTGGAATCATTTCAGGATAATTGGTGGTTTTCTTTGGAAGTTTGGTAGAACTTGGCAGTAAAGCCATTTGGTCTTGGATTTTTTTTGTTGGGAGACTTTTTATTATTGATTCAATTTCATTACCCATTATTGGTCTATTCTCATTTTCTGTTTCTTCCTGAATTCAATTTTGGTAAGTTGTATGTGTCCAGGAACTTATCCATTTCCTCCAGGTTTTTCAGTTTGTTAGCATATAGGTATTCATAATGGTCTCTGATCATCTTTTGTATTTCTGTAGTATCAGTTGAAATGTTTTTTTTTTTTTTCATTTCTGATTTTATTCATTGAGTGCTCTATCTTTTTTGTTGCTTAGTCCAGCTAGTGGCTTATTAATTTTACCTTTTCAAAAAAGTCAACTTTTCATTCTGTTGGTCCTGTATCCTTGGTATTATTCTTATAGTCTCTATTTCATTTAGTTCTGCTCTGATCTTTGTTTTTTTTTCCTGCCAATTTTGAGTTTGGTTTGTCCTTGCTTTTCTAGTTGCTTGAGGTGCACTATTACATTATTTATTTGAAAGCTTTCTATTTTTTCAATGTAGGCATTTATTGCTATAAACTTACCTCTTAGCATTACATTTGCTGTATCCCACAAGTTTTAGAATGATGTATTTCCATTTTCATTTATTTCAAGAAATTTTTTGATTTCCATCTTAATTTCTTCATCTACCCAATTCATTCAGGAGCATGTGGTTTAATTTCCATGTATTTGTATAGTTTCCAAAGTTCTTGCTTGTATTGATTTCTAGTTTTATTCCATTGTGGTCTGAGAAGATACTTGATATAATTTCAGTTTTTAAAACAGTTTGTTGAGATTTGTTTTGTGGCCTAACATATGGTCTATTCCGGAGAATGTTTCATGTACTGTGGAAAAGAATATGTATTCAGAAATTGTTGGACAGAATGTTCTGTAAATGAATATTAGGTCCATTTGGTCCAAAGTCCAGTTTAAATATAATGTTTCTCTGTTTTTTCTGTTTAGCTGTTAGGTCTAATGCTGAGAATGGGATGTTGAAGTCCCCCACTATTTATTACAGTCTATCTTTCTTTTTAGATTTAGTAATATTTGCTTTATGAATCTGGGTTACCCCAATGTTGGGTCTATACGTGTTCATAATAGTTATATTTTCTTGCTGGATTGATACCTTTGTCATTATGTAATGAACTTTTTTGTCTTTTTTTTTTTTTTTTTTTTTTACTACTTTTGATTTCAAGTCTGTTTAATATAAGTATGGCTACTCCTGCCAGCAGTGGGCTGGGTGGGTGGGTTCTTAGGCCCCTGAATAGCAGATATGACATGAGTTATGTTAGTATTACGTGGCTTTTTATTTCTATTTTTGTGGAATGTTTTTTTCCATTCCTTGACTTTCAGTCTATGTGCATCTTTACTGGTAAGGTGAGTTTCTTGCAGGAAGCATGTAGTTGGATTATTTAAAAGACCTATTTAACCATTCTATGTCATTTAACAGGAAAGCTTCATTCTTTTATATTCAAGATTATTATTGATCTGTGAGGCTTTTCTCCTGTCACATTGTTAATTGTTTCCAGGTTGTTTTATATATTCTTTGTTCTTCTCTTTTTCTGTTACTTTTTGGCATTGTGGTTCAGTAGATTTCTGTAGTTGTACCATTTGCATCCTTTCTTTTCATTCTTTGTGTGATTGCTTTACCAGTGAGTTTCATACTATCATGTGTCTTCATGATGGTAAAAGTCCTTTTGCTCCCATGTTTAGGACTCCCTTAAATATTTCTTGTGGGTTTCATCTAATGGTAGTGAATTTCCCCAGAATTTACTTGTCTGGGAAAGACTATTTCTCCTTCATTTATGAAGAATACTTTTGCTGGACATGGTATTCTTGGCTGACAGATTTTTTTCTTTTAGCACTTTGAATATGTCATCCCATTAGCCAAATCAGCTCTTAATCCAATGGGGGAATTTTCTTATAAATGACTAATGCTTTTATTTTGTTGCTTTTACAATTCTCTCCTTTTCTTTGAGTTTTGACAGTTTCACTACAATGTGCTGTGGAGAAGATCTTTTTGGATTGTATCTGACGGGATGGCTGAGCTTCCTGTATCTGAATGTCTAAATCCCTTCTTAGACTTGGAAAGTTTTCAGCTATTATTTTGTTAAATAGGTTTTCTATGGTTTTTTTTTTTTTTTTTTTTACTTTTTGGGGACACTGAAAATTCAACCATTTGCTTGCTTTGTTGTATCCCATATGTCATGTAGGCTGTGTTCATTCTTTTAAATTCCTTTTTCTTTATATTTATCTGACTGGGCTATTTCAAAACATCTGTATTCAAGTTCTGAAATTCTTTCTACTGTTTGATTAGTCTATTACTGAAGCTTTCAAATGTATTTTTTACTTCATGTATTGAATTCTTCAGTTCCAGACTTCCTGATTGGTTCCTTTTTATGATATGTATCTCTTTGGTAAAGTTCTTATTCATATCCTGAATTGGTTTTTGGATTTCTTTGTATTGTGTATGTGAATTGTCTTATACCTCTCTAAGGTTCTTTCATATCATTATTTAAAACTATTTTTCAGGGGTGCGCCCAAGATGACCAAATAGGAATAGCTCCAGCCTCCAGTTCCCAGCGTGAGCGACACAGAAGACGGGTGATTTCTGCATTTTCAACTGAGGTACTGGGTTCATCTCACTGGGGAGTGCCGGACAATCGGTGCTGGTCAGCTGGTGCGGCCCGACCAGCGAGAGCTGAAGCAGGGTGAGGCATTGCCTCACCTGGGAAGTGCAAGGGGGAAGGGAATCCCTTTTCCTAGCCAAGGGAAACAGACAGACAACACCTGGAAAATTGGGTAATTTCCACCCTAATACTGCGCTTTACCAAGGGTCTTAGCAAACGGCACACTAGGAGATTATATCCCACACCTGGCCCAGAGGGTCCCATGCCCACGGAGTCTCCCTCATTGCTGGCACAGCAGTCTGAGATCTAACTGCAAGGCGGCAGTGAGGCTGGAGGAGGGATGCCTGCCGTTACTGAGGCTTAAGTGGGTAAACAAAGCCACTGGGAAGCTCAAATTGGGTGGAGCCCACCTCAGCTCAAGGAGGCCGGCCTGCCTCTGTAGACTCCTCCTCTGGGGACAGGGCATAGCTAAGCAAAAAGCAGCAGAAACCTCGGCAGAGGTAAATGCCCCTGTCTGATAGGTTTGAAGAGAGCAGTGGATCTCCCAGCACGGAGGTTGAGATCTGAGAAGGGACAGACTGCCTGCTCAAGTGGGCCCCTGACCCCTGAGTAGCCTAACTGGGAGACATCCCCCACTGGGGCAGTACGACACCTCACACCTCACATGGTGGGGTACACCCCTTAGACGAAGCTTCCAGAGCGAGAATCAGACAGCAACACTCGCTGTTCAGCAATATTCTATCTTCTGCATCCTCCGCTGCTGATACCCAGGCAAACAGCGTCTGGAGTGGACCTCAAGCAAACTCCAACAGACCTACAGCTGAGGGTCCTGACTGTTAGAAGGAAAACTAAGAAACAGAAAGGACACCCACACCAAAACCCCATCAGTACGTCACCATCATCAAAGACCAAAGGCAGATAAAACCACAAAGATGGGGAAAAAGCAGTGCAGAAAAGCTGTAAATTCAAAAAATCAGAGCGCATCTCCCCTTCCAAAGGAACGCAGCTCATTGCCAGCAACAGAACAAAGCTGGACGGAGAACGACTTTGATGAGTTGAGAGAAGAAGGCTTCAGTTCATCAAACTTCTCAGACCTAAAGGAGGAACTATGTACCAGGGCACAAAGAAACTAAAATCTTGAAAAAAGAATGGATGAATGGATAACTAGAATAATTAACACAGAGAAGACCTTAAAAGAACTGATAGAGATGAAAACCATAACACGAGAACTACGTGAGAAATGCACAAGCTTCAGTAACTGACTCGCTCAACTGGAAGAAAGAGTATCACCGATTGAGAATCAAATGAATGAAATGAAGCGAGAAGAGAAGTGTAGAGAAAAAAGAGTAAAAAGAAATGAACAAAGTCTCCAAGAAATAAGGGATTATGTGAAAAGACCAAACCTACATCTGATTGGGGTGCCTGAAAGTGACAGGGAAAATGGAACCAAGTTGGAAAACACTCTGCAGGACATCATCCAGGAGAACTTCACCAACCTAGTAAGGCAGGCCAACATTCAAATTCAGGAAACACAGAGAATGTTACAAAGATACTCCTCGAGAAGAGCAACTCCAAGACACATAATTGTCAGATTCACCAAAGTTGAAATGAAGGAAAAAATCTTAAGGGCAGCCAGAGAGAAAGGTCGGGTTACCCACAAAGGGAAGCCCATCAGACTAACAGCAGATCTCTCGGCAGAAACTCTCCAAGCCAGAAGAGAGTGGGGGCCAATATTCAACATTCTTAAAGAAAAGAATTTTAAACCCAGAACTTCATATCCAGCCAAACTAAGTTTCATAAGTGAAGGAGAAATAAAATCCTTTACAGACAAGAAAATGCTTAGAGATTTTGTCACTACCAGGCCTGCCCTACAGGAGCTCCTGAAGGAAGCACTAAACATGGAAAGGAACAACAGGTACCAGCCATTGCAAAAACATGTCAAAATGTAAAGTGCATTGATGCTAGGAAAAAACTGCATCAACTTGCAAGTAAAATAACCAGCTAATATCATAATGACAGGATCAAATTCACACATAACAATATTAACCTTAAACGTAAATGGACTAAATGGTCCAATTAAAAGACACAGACTGGCAAATTGGATAAAGAGTCAAGACCCATCAGTTTGCTGTATTCAGAAGACCCATCTCACTTGCAGAGACACACATAGGCTCAAAATAAAGGGATGGAGGAAGATCTACCAAGCAAATGGAAAACAAAAAAGAGCAGGGGTTGCAATCCTAGTCTCTGATAAAACAGACTTTAAACCATCAAAGATCAAAAAGAGACAAAGAAGACCATTACATAATGGTAAAGGGATCAATTCATCAGGAGGAGCTGACTATCCTAAATATATATGCACCCAATACAGGAGCACCCAGATTCATAAAGCAAGTCCTTAGAGACTTACAAAGAGACTTACACTCCCATACAAAAATAATGGGAGACTTTAACACCCCACTGTCAACATTAGACAGATCAATGAGACAGAAAGTTAATAAGGATATCCAGGAATTGAACTCAACTGTGCACCAAGTGGACCTAATAGACATCTACAGAACTCTCCACCCCAAATCAACAGAATATACATTCTTCTCAGCACCACATTGCACTTATTCCAAAATTGATCACATAGTTGGAAGGAAAGCACTCCTCAGCAAATGTACAAGAACAGAAATTATAACAAACGGTCTCTCAGACCACAGTGCAATCAAATTAGAACTCAGGACTAAGAAACTCAATCAAAACCACTCAACTACATGGAAACTGAACAACCTGCTCCAGAATGACTACTGGGTACATAACAAAATGAAGGCAGAAATGAAGATGTTCTTTGAAACCAATGAGAACAAAGATACAAGATACCAGAATCTCTGGGACACATTTAAAGCAGTGTGTATAGGGAAATTGATAGCACTAAATGCCCACAAGAGAAAGCAGGAAAGATCTAAAATTGACACCCTAACATCACAATTAAAAGAACTAGAGAAGCAAGAGCAAGCACATTCAAAGCTAGCAGAAGGCAAGAAATAACTAAGATCAGAGCAGAACTGATGGAGATAGAGATACAAAAAGCCCTCCAAAAAAATCAATGAATCCAGGAGCTGTTTTTTTGAAAAGATCAACAAAATTGATAGACCGCTAGCAAGACTAATAAAGAAGAAAAGAGAGAAGAATCAAATAGATGCAATAAAAATTGATAAAGGGGATATCACCACCGACCCCACAGAAATACAAACTACCATCAGAGAATACTATAAACATCTCTATGCAAATAAACTAGAAAATCTAGAAGAAATGGATAATTTCCTGGACACTTACACTCTCCCAAGACTAAACCAGGAAGAAATTGAATCCCTGAATAGACCAATAGCAGGCTCTGAAATTGAGACAATAATTAATAGCCTACCAACCAAAAAAAGTCCAGGACCAGATGGATTCACAGCTGAATTCTACCAGAGGTACAAGGAGGAACTGGTACCATTCCTTCTGAAAGTATTCCAATCAATAACTCATTTTATGAGGCCAACATCATCCGGATACCAAAGCCTGACAGAGATACAACCAAAACAGAGAATTTTAGACCAATATCCCTGATGAACATCGATGCAAAAATCCTCAACAAAGTACTGGCAAACTGAATCCAGCAGCACATCAAAAAACTTATCCACCATGATCAAGTGGGCTTCATCCCTGGGATGCAAGGCTCGTTCAACATACACAAATCAATAAACATAATCCAGCATATAAACAGAACCAAAGACAAAAACCACATGATTATCTCAATAGATGCAGAAAAGGCCTTTGACAAAATTCAACACCCCTTCATGCTAAAAACTCTCAATAAATTTGGTATTGATGGAACGTATCTCAAAATAATAAGAACTATTTATGACAAGCCCACAGCCAATATGATACCAAATGGGCAAAAACTGGAAGCATTCCCTTTGAAAACTGGCACAAGACAGGGATGCCCTCTCTCGCCACTCCTATTCAACATAGTGTTGGAAGTTCTGGCTAGGGCAATCAGGCAAGAGAAAGAAATCAAGGGTATTCATTTAGGAAAAGAAGAAGTCAAATTGTCCCTGTTTGCAGATGACATGATTGTATATTTAGAAAACCCCATTGTCTCAGCCCAAAATCTCCTTAAGCTGATAAGCAACTTCAGCAAAGTCTCAGGATACAAAATCAATGTGCAAAAATCACAAGCATCCCTATACACCAGTAATAGACAAACAGACTGTCAAATCATGAATGAACTTCCATTCACAATTGCTTCAAAGAGCATAAAATACCTAGGAATCCAACTTACAAGGGATTTAAAGGACTTCTTCAAGGAGAGCTACAAACCACTGCTCAGTGAAATAAAAGAGGACACAAACAAATGGAAGAACATACCATGCTCATGGATAGGAAGAATCAACATTGTGAAAATGGGCATACTTCCCAAGGTAATTTATAGATTCAATGCCATCCCCATTAAGCTACCAATGACTTTCTTCAAAGAATTGGAAAAAACTGCTTTAAAGTTCATATGGAACCAAAAAAAGACCCCGCATCTCCAAGACAATCCTAAGCCAAAAGAACAAAGCTGGTGACATCACGCTACCTGACTTCAAACTATGCTACAAGGCTACAGTCACCCAAACAGCATGATACTGGTACCAAGACAGAGATATAGACCAATGGAACCGAATGGAGCCCTCAGAAATAATACCACACATCTACAGTCATCTGATCTTTGACAAACCTGAGAGAAACAAGAAATGGGGAAAGGATTCCCTATTTAATAAATGGTGCTGGGAAAATTGGCTAGCCATAAGTAGAAAGCTGAAACTGGATCCTTTCCTTACTCCTTATACGAAAATTAATTCAAGATGGATTAGAGACTTAAATGTTAGACCTAAAACCATAAAAACCCTAGAAGAAAACCTAGGGTTTCCCATTCAGGACATAGGCATGGGCAAGGACTTCATGTCTAAAACACCAAAAGCAACGGCAACACAAGCCAAAATTGGCAAATGGGATCTAATTAAACTAAAGAGCTTCTGCACAGCAAAAGAAACTACCATCAGAGTGAACAGGCAACCTACAGAATGGGAGAACATTTTTGCAATCTACTCATCTGCCAAAGGGCTAATATCCAGAATCTATAAAGAACTCAATCAAATTTACAAGAAAAAAACAACCCCATCAAAAAGTGGGCAAAGAATATGAACAGACACTTCTCAAAAGAAGACATTCATACAGCCAACAGACACATGAAAAAATGCTCGTCATCACTCGCCATCAGAGAAATGCAAATCAAAACCACAATGAGATACCATCTCACACCAGTTAGAATGGAGACATTAAAAGGCAGGAAACAACAGGTGCTGGAGAGGATGTGGAGAAATAGGAACACTTTTACACTGTTGGTGGGACTGTAAACTAGTTCTACCATTGTGGAAAAGAGTATGGCGATTCCTCAAGGATCTAGAACTAGAAGTGCCATTTGACCCAGCCATCCCATTACTGGGTATATACCCAAAGGATTACAGATCATGCTGCTCTAAAGACACATGCACACGTATGTTTGTTGTGGCGCTATTCACAATAGCAAAGACTTGGAATCAACCCAAATGTCCATCAGTGACAGACTGGATTAAGAAAATGTGGCACATATACACCATGGAACACTATGCAGCCATAAAAAAGGATGAGTTCGTGTCCTTTGTAGGGACATGGATGCAGCTGGAAACCATCATTCTCAGGAAACTATCACAAGAACAGAAAACCAAACACCGCATGTTCTCACTCATAGGTGGGAATTGAACAATGAGATCACTTGGACACGGGAAGGGGAGCATCACACACTGGGTCCTATTGTGGGGAGGGGGTATGGGAGAGGGATAGCATTAGGAGATATACCTAATGTTAATGATGAGTTAATGGGCACAGCACACCAACATGGCACATGTATATATATGTAACAAACCTGCACGTTGTGCACATGTACCCTAGAACTTAAAGTGTAATAAAAAAATTATTTTTCCACGATTTTATAAATTTCCTTTTTTTTGGAATCTGTTGCTGGAGAATAATTATGTTTCTTTGTAGGTGTCATATTTCCTTGCTTTTTTGGGTTTCTTTTGTCCTTATATCGATGTATGTACATCTGGTATAATAGTCACTTCTTCCAATTTTTTTTTTTAAATTTGTCTTCGTAGGGGAGGCCTTTTTCCTGAAAATGTATCTATGATGCTGGTTGGGGAGGACTGTCTGGCTTTGACTTGAGTTCATGCGTTAGTGTAGTCATCGCCATATGATTTCTTCTACTATATAGCATCGGTAATGCCTGTGATTTCCTTAGTAGCTTAATGTATGATTGTTATTGGAGACTGTGGTAAAGTTGTGCTGGGGGCTGGGATAACAAATGGGCCAGTCTTCAGGCCCTCGCCGTGGCGGTAGCAGGCCAAGTATGCCTGTCCTTGGGCCCCTTAGTTGTGTGTGCTGGCACCTGTGTTGGCAATTTCTGGCAGGTCAGTTCTTGGGCCTTCAGGTGGCTTGCTCAGATACCAGTTGTGTCAGCAGTGACTGGGTAGGTGGGCTGTTAGGCCCCGGGCCACAGACATGGCATGGGTATTGTCGGTAGCAGTGATATGATGATTCTTTGTCTCCCAAGAGGTGTATATTGATGTTGGTAGTGGCTGTGATGGGCTGGGTTGGTTACTCTTCAGGCCTGCAGGTGGCACTTGCAGGTAGATGCCAGCTGAGGCGGTAGTGGCTAGGAGTTTAAGCCCAACATTATGCCTTTGGGAGGAGTGCTCACGTGCCCACGGTGGTAGACTGGGTTGGGTAATCCGCAGGACCCCAGGCTACGTGCTCTGCTTTGGGGTTGGGAATGGCAAAACTAGGCTGGGTAAGCTGCTGCTCAGGCCTCCTAATGGTGAGAGATGGTACCACCTGTGGTGTGTAGAGGTGTAGTGATCCTCAGGCCCCAGGTGGAGTGCTCAGGTGAGGGTCGATAGTGGCTGTGCTGAGTCCCTGCCACTGGAGAGCGTGGGACCGTCTTCAGTGGCTATAGCCTGGGCTGGTGGGTAAGGAATGTACATTTATTTTATATTCCAGTCCCACTGGGGCTTGGCCCCAGCCTTGCCAGTAGTAGCCTATGTCTAGTTCATACCCCCACCCCAGATGCAGGAGTCCCCACTCAGCTGGCAACCACGTCCCAGTGGCAACTAATACCTTACCCACATCCCATTCTTTATCCCAGCAGCGTTCACTTCCCAACACCGGCAGCTGCAGCCCACACCTGCATGCCTTATTAGTCCTGGTTGTGGAATGATCCCAGCTTGCTCCCCAGTCACAGCATTGACAGCCTGATAGCCCAAGTTTCCATAATGCCTCAGTTCCAGTGCTGTTGGGCCCCAGGACTGTGTTCAGTCTGCCAAAAACTATGCTGGAAAATGATGACTTTTTGTAGCTGCTTAGGTCTCAGAAAGGGTGTGGCACCCAACATAGACTCCCTCCCTGGAACACTTCCCTCCCATGGTCTCCTGGCAGCTCCATATGTTAGTTTCAGGATTTGGGGGTGTCAAGGGGTTCTCCCATAGCCAGGAATGCATGATTCCACAGTGGGGATATGGATCACTGGAATTCTCTCATTTATCCTTTCCCTGAATTGGAAAGTCACTCCCAGCTGCCACTCAATCCTGGTCAGGCAACCTGCTTCTCTCCCTCTCTTTTCTCCACTTTTGATGTTTCTTGTCATTTCTCTGTTGAATTCCAGTTTTCTCTCTCGGATAATGTATTTTAAGTGTGACTGTCCATACACTATTTTTGTTCTTCTAAGTGGAGGAAGAGGACATGAAATGCTTCTAATCAGCCATCTTGAAGCTCCTCCATTAATTGTTAATGATGGTATAATATTCCACCATATGGGTATGCCATAATTTATTTAACAATCTATTATTGGACATTTACATTATTTTCAACTTTGGTAGTATAAGTATTGTTGCGATGGACATAATAGTGCAATAGTGCATACATCTTTAGTTACATTTGGGATTATTTTCTCCTCTTTTCCTTCCTTCCTTCCTTTCTTCCTTTCTTTTCTTTCTTTTCTTTCTTTGACAGAGTTTTACTCTTGTTGACCAGGCTGGAGTGCAGTGGTGTGATCTCAGCTCACTGCAACCTCCACCTCCCAGGTCCAAGCGATTCTTCTGCCTCAGCCTCCTGAATAGCTGGAATTACAGGCACCCGCCACCATGCCCAGCTAATTTTTGTATTTTTTTAGTAAAGACAAGGTTTCACTATGTTGGCCAGGCTGGTCTCAAACTCCTGACCTTGTGATCTGCCCACCTCGGCCTCCCAAAGTGCTGGGATAACAGGCATGAGCCACCACACCTGGCTGGATTATTTTCTTAAGATATACTGGGTCAAAAGGTTTGAATTTTTGTTTTTGCCTGAAATTTTGCATTAAGATAGAATCTTGCTCCATCATAGAGACACACTGTAACTGACATAACCCTTGCTGTATTTTTTGATATCCTTTAGTTTTGTTATTAGGAATAATGTTAAAATAACATCTGTGTACATGGGTCTGACTGCATTTTCTGAGATAATTAATTTTTAAATGTTATTATATAAGCATAAAAGCTAATTTGTTCTCCAGAAAAATGAATGACAATTTATATTCTCATTGCCAGTATATGAGAGTGTTTGTTTTGCTGCAGGCTTTCTAACATTGAGTTAAGTTGTTACTTTTAAATCATTGCTAGTTCGATAGATGCTACCAATGTTGATCAGCAAAAGGGGGATCAAAAAATAGGATATCAGTTGTGGTAAAGAGGTAAATTTTTTGAAGGCTTTAAGAAACAATTAGTATGATTCCAGGGTGTAGTCATATATTTGCATGGAGTTTTCTGCCTATATTGAAAAGAAATGGGAATACCAGTGATCTGGAAATAAGATATCCAGGCTAGTAATCTTTATGATGGTAGCTATTATTATAAAAAGACATACTGTTCATTTATTGAGTTAATCCCTAGAAGACTAAATTAAAATACATATCACTGAGGATTAGTCTTTTAACTTTCTCCCATTGGTTCATTTTCAAAACCAATTATGTGTGGCAAACCAGTTGCTACCTGGGGCCTTAAAGAGGTTAAAACAGAAGTTTTAAAGGGGAAAATATCATTTTTTCACAAAGAAATGAAGTAGGAATGCCCAATTGAAGGAGGCAGGCAGATTCCTGGTTTCCTGATTTGTGCTGAATACAAGTTGTAGGGCAGCAGGATAATTTTACTCAATTCTGAAAATGGAGGGAGGGGAGAGAGATACTTGCACTTTTCTTTTGCCTAAGTGTAACTTCAGAGTATTATTGTTATTGATCAGTGAGGAGAAAATATTAAATCGTTAATATTAATGATCCCTAATAGGAAATAAACTTTATAAAATATGAATTAATTGCTTTGCCTCCAATTGATTGCTTGCTGTAGTAAAAATTACTTAGCTCACTAAGCCTCAGTTTCTCTGAATTTTACACTAGGGTAATGAAGTTGATCCACTTCTTAAAATACTATAAAACCTAAATTAGCTGGAGTGTGGAAAAGGGAAAGTGTAAGGATTAATGGGGTTAGAAAAGTTTTGTGGCATGGTGGTAAACAGAGAAGGTGCCCTTTTAGCTATTGCTGTTCAATTCTTGTTAAAAACGTTTTTAAAGTAAGTCATAGAAAAAAATGGAGGTATAAGAAAATTAGATATATTTAAATGACTCAATTGGAAACAAAGCAAAAACAAAAACTTGGCCTCCAGAAACTTGAATCAGTGAACTTAACATTCAATGCTAGAAAAATCCTAGAATGAACTACTTAACTATTGAGAAGATATATGCCTCCTCAAACCTCCAACTCTCCCTTGTTTACAGATAAATTTGCCAGCTGTTTCACAGAGAATGTAGAAGCCACAAGATGGCAACTTCCCAACATAAGATCTACACACACTTACCTGCACCATCATCTGTAATTTCTGTCTTCCTCCCATTTTCAATTGAAGATCAGAAAATCCTCCCATGTATGTCAAATTCTTCCACTTGAGCTCCAGAAACCTTTTTTTAAATCTGTTTTTTTTAAGTGTTCTTACTCCATACAATAACCCTATGTTTTCTTTTTTTTCGACCATTCCCCTTTTGCTGGCTCCTTTCCCTAATCATTTAGAGCTTGTTCAAGTCCCTCCTATTCACTAAAGAAAAAAAAAAAGGTCTGATGGTATTCCCCCAAACCAGTAAATTCAGTCTAATCACGAGGGAAACATCAATTAAAAAAATTATTCTCTGTCCTTCTTCTATATGCTTACCCTACCTCTCTCTTTCCTATCACAGCTAATCTTTGTGAGTATTGTCTCCATTCAGTGTTCTACTTCCTTACCTTCAGTTTATTCTTCCGTGTATACAGTGTGATTCTAACCCCCCTACACCACTGATCTGTTTCTGATAATTTTCTTTTGGTTAACAGCCTTTTTACTTGGCTAAATATAAAGGACACTTTTGAGCCTTTGACTCACTTGATCACCCAGCATTTAACATAGTTGACATTCTTGAAATATGCTATTCCCTTGGTGTTCCTCCTGGTTTTCCTTGTACCTTTCTTGTTACTTTTTCTCAGTCTCTTTTGTAGGCTATTCTGAACCTTCCCAACTCAATTGTTGGTGATTCTCAGTACTTTATCCTTTGCTACCTTCTTATTTTGCCTCTATCTTTTGGTAGTTTAGCTACTTCTGTGACATTTAATACCATCTCTGTGCTTAAGACTACAAAATATGCATACCAATTCTGTTTCTTTAACTTCTATTAGTATCCTCAATTTTTCACTAACATCTCTTCTTAGATGTACTATAGGCAACTCAATCTGTACATGATCTTAACCCCTGATCACCTTGCCAGTGTCAACTCTCTCTATTCCTCCTGTCTATTAATAACACTCTTTGATTCTGCCATATTGAACTCATTCTACTTCAATGAACATTCCATGCCCTCTCAGCTCCAGGCCTTTGTCCAGGCTATTACCTCTTTTTAGAACAATCTTTCCTATCACACTCTAGGTTTGAACTTAGAAGTCACTTTCTCCAGACACCTTTGTCTTTCTCATGAACATGAGTTTGGTTTCTTCTCTCTTTCCTTTCAAAACACTCCATATTTCTCTTCTTACTACATTTAAAGTACTTCATTGTTGTTGTCTGTGTTTTTTTTTTCTATTAGACTGTGATCACACAAAAAGTAGATACCATACCTATCATGTTCCCATTGTATTTCCATCATAGGCATACATTAAATTTATTGAATAAATAAATTAATTGATCTTAGGAGCAAATCAGACTAAACAAAGTTGTTATTTTCCTTTGGTAAAACTGTTAGAATGATATATCACTATGAAAGCCTAGTCTATCACATGCATGATCTCTCATGACAAGATGTGCCAATATGGTCTAGTTAAATGGATTTTAGTATAGTGAAATGATTCATAACAAATTGGTCAACCAGATTAATGTATTAATGCTGAAATTTAGAAAGATCTATGGTGGTAAGCCACAGATCTCTGTTACGTGCCATATCTTATTTAGAATTTTAAAAATTATTGACTTGATTGAAGGCAGAGAAAGCAAGCTTATGAAATATTCAGATGACACAAAAGTAGGTGGGAGAGTTAATAAAATGAATAAAAGCCTTATGCTTTGAAATGGTCTCATGATTTGGAATAATAGAATAAAACCAACATAATGACATTTCATAGGGATTAATATAAATCTATAGGTTTAGGATAAACATTTTAAAATCCATTTAATAATCAAGAAGAATGGACTGCATACCTACTGTGTTCTAATCAATGGTGCTGGGGATGCAAAAAAAAAAAAAAAGCATAGCCTCTGCCCTTGAAATGGTTACATTTTAATGATGTTATTGAATCTAGATCATGGTACATAATAGGCTCACTGCACTTTGTATTTTCTATGTAGAGAATGTTGTATGCTGTTGTAGGCATCATTAATTTTACAATACATGCAGAAAGTATACTATTTAATTTAAAATTTAAACATTTCAATGGTACCAGTCAGAATAATTTAGATTATGCTATTGTAATAATCCCCAAATCTTGGTGGTTTGTAAAAGCAAAGTTTTATTTTTCGCTTATGTAATGTGTTGGCTAGAAGCTCTGCTCTGTGACTTTTCATTCTGCAGCCCAGGGTAATGGAGCAACTACCATCATAAATATTACCAGTCACTATGACAGAGGGAAAGATAGCTGTGGAAGGCATCACATTGACAAATAAATGCTCTGGCCTGGAAGTGACATGCAACTGTGAGCAATGACTTCTGGTCACAAATAATTGGCCAGAACCATACACATGACTCTATCAATCACAATGGGGCCAGAAAATGCAGTCATATCATGTGGCCAAAGGCAAAGAAGTCTAAGTATTTTGAAAACAGAGTTAATGATTACCATTACTATACTGAGTAAAAAGTGAAAATTACCCTTCAACCTCAGACTTTATCCACTCCCCTCCTAAGGATTACAGTAGTGTCAAAAATTCCAAACTTTTTTTTTTAAGAGATGTAAAGTGATTTTACCTTTATTTCCTTCGCTTTAAGCCAATGATGAAATTTCACAGTGATTTCTGGGATGGGGCAGAAGGAAGGTGGTGTTAAGAATCATCAAGGCTGTGGCCTATTCCCCGCAGAGGTACAGGCAGGGTGGGCCTTCACTGGGGCAGCTGGAGGAGGCAGGTAGGTGATGTTCCCAGAGTGTGAGGGCTGGTACGCGATGTTCTCCGCAGCTTCCAGCTTGCTCAGCTCAATCAGGCAGTCCTCTGCGGTGGCCAGTGAGTTGGGGATCAGCTCGGCTGCCATGGAGTCACCCTCAGCAGAGATGATGGTTGCCATTTTCTGCTGCTCAGCCTTTTCCACCACAAATCTGGCCCTCTCTGCTTCCTGCCGAGCCCCTTCTTTGACTTCCACCACTTCTGTGAACTCCTTCCGGAAGGTCGGATGTGTCAAGGACACATGGTCCAGGATGAGCCCAAAGGTGGCTGCTGGCCCCGTAAACTTGTCACTCACCTGCCTGGAGAGCAGCTCTCTGTGGGTGATTAGTTCTCCAGCATCAAAGCGAGACACCACTGACTTTGAAGATCTTGGTAATGATGGATGGCAGCACATGTTCATCATAGTCCTCTCTGATGTTGGTGAAGATGCAAGGAAGCTGGCTAGCGACAGGCCGGAAGAGGATGTGCAGTGTGATGTTGACATTCTGTAAGTCTTTGCTACCAGTGATGACTGGCACGTTAGGTGGTCTAGAACAGCAGTCAAAGGTAATTGGTTTCTGTACCCATGGGATAAGAAAGTGAGTCCCTTCCCCTACCACAATGTCCTGTACTCCACAGAATCAGTCAAAGATGACAGCTGTGTGACCAGTATCCACATTATGTAAGGCAGAGTTCAGCATGCCTCCTACAACAACTAAGGCCAGGCCAAACTCGCCGATGGACTCAAACACTTTGACAGCCATGTTTTCTTCTGCTGGACCCTCTCACACCTGCTTCCACTCTGACCTCCACATGAACTCCCTAGCCACACATACTTCCAAACCTTTTCCTACTGATTTCCATACGCATACACACACATTCTTAAGCATGCATATATACATAGATTTTTCCATTATATGTGGAATCATATCTATTTTTCATATATCTTGTAGATCTACCCATGTCTATCCATACCTCTCTATCTCAGGCTCTTTAATGGTTGTATAGTATTCCATAGTATGAATGTATCACCCCTACCCATGAAAAGGTATTTAGTCTGTTATCAGATTTTCACCATCACAATGCACACTGCATTGACCATCCTTGTATGTGCATATATTTTTATGCATAATCATTTGTATTGCAGTAGTATAGATTCATACAAAAGCAATTCCTGAGCACTTTAATTTTTGCCAGATACTATCAAATTGCCTTGTAAAATGCTGTCCTAATTTATAATGTCATAAACAGAATATGAATGAATTTTGAGAAGACTACTGACAAATACTTTTATTGATGGAAGAAAATGTTAGATGATGAGGAATTTAGACACCACATCAAAAAATGAGTAAGACTCATTAATCAATCAATGAGTATGATTGAAGACTTTTTGTCTAAACTGCTTGTAACACCTTATACCTACTACTTCTAGGTTTCCTGGCTGGAGAAACCCTGAAAAAGACTAGTCCCTGTCACACATAACACTTTTGATTTTATGGTCAGAACTCAAGATTATATCTTAATGATCAGAACTCAATACCTTTCCATATCCAGCTGCAAGGGAGGCTGTGAAATGAAATTTTCATTTTTGTGGACTATGTCCTGAGCCCAAAACTGGGGACTGTGATCACTACAGAAATCAGAAAGAAACCCTACAGTTACTTATGCCAGTTTTTTCCTTTACACTTGCTTCTCCTTGTATACTTGTTTCTCCTTTATACTTGCTTCTCCTTCTGCTGTCTCTCAATGGTTCATCACTCACTATTCCTCTTATCTATTCCCCTTATTTACTATGTCATCTTTTTGTGTCTCCACTTCTAATTTTTTCTCTCTCTGCTTCTTCACGTTTTTTCTCTTTCTCCTCTACGATTTTTCCCCTCACCTTTCTGTGTCCTATCCATCTGACTCTATCTTTTGCTATCCCTGTTTTCTTACTTGTGTGCCTTTGGCTATGTTGGTTTCAGTGTCTGTATCTCTTTATTTCTACCTCTGATTCTAACTGTTAGGGCTAACAACAGACTTGGCTGCCACTTTATGCAGTTATTTTCAAATGACAGAAGTGCTTGAGAATAGGCTAGATATAGGAATACTGTAAAAAGGATTTCTTGATTGGTTGAAAGTTGGACTAGGTAACTATTGAGGTTCTTTCCAAATTTGAGTTTGAGAGCCAACTTTCTCTCCGTAGTAGATAGAATCTAGTTAACATTATTGAATCTCTGTTTTCTGATTGAAGAGCCAATAGGACCTCAGGGCCATCTCTATGTGGATACCAGACTTCATTGCAAATTACTATAGAATTATAAAATGTAAGAGATAGAGATAAATGTGTGTTGACTAAAGAACTGCCTTTCTCTGTGTATATGTATATATGTGTATGATTTTATACATATATATACACACACACACACATATGAAAACCTTGTGAAGATACCAAAATTTTCTCTGATTGCAAAAATGTAACAAGAAATGATTATAATTGTGTGCCATTTGAAACTAGCTGATATTTTAGATTGGGTCTATTAACTGTGTCCAAATATATCCATAAGTTAAATGTGTTTTGGTTTCTAGAGTCAAGAGTTTGCCATATAGGTACTGTTAAAAATTAGCACGAACCAGAAACCTGACATATCTGGTACTTTAAGGGAGGAAGGGAATAAAGTAAAAAAGGTAATTTGCAAACTGTACTTGAAAGTCATTGAAGCATAACATCATCATTACAATTATCTGTGAAAAGATTTAGTTCAATTACATTTTAAAAACTCTCTCTTGAATATGGCATTACTCATATCAGGATTTGATACTCCAATGAGAGGAATACTAATGCCTTCATTAGCCATTGTCTTAGAATCTTCATTCTTTAGAATTCATCACGTGGCCTTCTGGGATTTTTATATACTAACCCCAGGGAATCAGTAAACACAAAGCTCTCAGGGGAATATGAACTTCAGGAATAAGAACCATTGCTTATTTATAGCCATGGCAGGGGGGAAGACTTTTTAGGAAAAAAAAGTAATTTTGAAATAATTGAATAACAGTATAATTGCCATCACAGTAGGTATTATACATGCTCCTCCTGTACACTTTCTTCACACAGCAGCAAGTTGGTTGTAAAATTACCAAGAGGAAAAAGTTATAATGTAATACACCTAAATTTCTGTGTAAGGTTTCCAGGAGTAACTCGAGCTGTTTCTGAAACTTTTACTATTTAAACAGATGTGTGGGAACCATATGTTGGGAGCCCAGTGGTTACTGTTGTAAGACATTCCTTGATCAGTGATGATATTTCAGGCCTACTGTGTTATAGGTGAACACTGCTAGGAGATTGATTACACTGGCCTTTCTCTTTGACTATTTGAATTGAGGCAGTTTGACAGATTTTCCCTTTCAACGGGAAATCTGAATCACCTACTGAACATGCTAAAAAATCACTTATTTTATTCGGTATTCCCTTAGGACTTAACAAATATAGGTTACTCTTCATTGTCTTGCACTTGACTAAGTACTCTGCTATGCATGTATCTTCACAGTGAGGTTATAGTTCCTTGAAGACAAGAAGCTACATTTTATAATCTTAGACTTGGTTTATGACTCCATAGCATCTAACTTCTAGGGCAAAAATTATTCAGTAGTGGTTAAGAGATTGGGGTTTGTAGTCACACAGACCTACATTCAAATCCTTTTTTCATAATTTATTAATGTCATGACCTTGGGTAAGTCACAAATGTCAGTTTCCTGAAAAGTAAAATGGAGATAATAATAACTCATAAGATTGTTGAGAGGATAAAAAGACATAACAGTTTAGCACAATGTCTGGCCCACACAAAGTGCTCAATAAATTATAATTATTATCATAAAGTATAATCATTGTTCAGCAAAGTTTGTTAAATTAATTGACTCTTCTGTGGAAATGGGATTGGTAAATATATGGACTTAAAAACTTTATATGCTCAGTTTTTCTAATTCTGACTGATTTTAACTGACAGGAAAAGTAACATATGAAATAATTCTGTGGTTAACTTATACAGTTTCTTTTTTTTTAAATTTATTTATTATTATTATACTTTAAGTTGTAGGGTACATGTGCATAATGTGCAGGTTTGTTACATATGTATACTTGTGCCATGTTGGTGTGCTGCACCCATCAACTCGTCATTTACATCAGGTAAAACTCCCAATGCAATCCCTCCCCCCTCCCCCCTCCCCATGATAGGCCCCGGTGTGTGATGTTCCCCTTCCTGAGTCCAAGTGATCTCATTGTTCAGTTCCCACCTATGAGTGAGAACATGCGGTGTTTGGTTTTCTGTTCTTGTGATAGTTTGCTAAGAATGATGGTTTCCAGCTGCATCCATGTCCCTACAAAGGACACAAACTCATCCTTTTTTATGGCTGCATAGTATGATTATTTCCCTAGTCGAAGTCAAACATTAACTATTTTATTTCACAAAGAATAGGGAGGGGTGAATTAAATAGGGAAGTAGAAATATGTCTGCATCAGTTATTTTCCACATATAATATCTCTGAATATCAGTTATAAAATATAGTTCATGTTTTTGGTGATTATGATCACATAATGTCCACTGGGCAAACAGAGTTTTTAAAGGGCTTTCTCAAATCATCTTTTTTTTTGTTTTGCCACCATTTATAAAATATCAGAATTCTAAAAATGATATTCGATTTTAGCAAGTTATGGTCCCTACACACTGTCAGCTTTCAGACAGAAATCATGAAAGTACAATCATGGATAAAATAGATTTAGGGTAAGGAGAGCTTGGCAGATTCCTAAAATCTAATCAGTATGGTTGAGTTGGTAACTAAGTGAATACATATAGCAGGAAGTACTATAGCAGAGATGAGCCAATGTTCTCAACAAAGTCACTGGGTTTATATAAGTTCTAAATTGAGGGGTAAGACAGAGCTAGAATGGGCACGTGGTTCAAGAAAATTTTGAATCATAAACCTTCCTTGGAAAGTCCAGAGCCTACATAATCATCTGGAGATCTGACAGATAAGGTCTATGGAAAACAAAGAATCCTGTGGAGTACTTAATAGTCTCTTCAGTCTTGGTTTGGGGTCTCCAAAAAGCAGAACTCTAAGGATTTGGATGTAGGTAGTTTATTTGGGAGGTGATCCCAGGAAGTACTGCAAAGAAGTGGCAAAGTCAGACTGGAAGGGAGGTAAAGCAAATAAGCAGGTTGCCACTCAATACTATTGGAACATACCAAAGGGTGAGGGAGCTAGGGTATTTATTCACCAACTTTCACAATTGATTGAGAATCATTTAGTGAATATTAACAACCTGGCACTTCTAGTCATCTCCTATACTGGTCAAGCTGCTTTTGCAGTTAAAGAAGCCCCTCTGGCAGAGAAACATAGAAAGACTTCTGCAGATGACTATTAGAATGGGCCAAAGAAGACATGGGCAGGGCACCAACAGTGTTTATGACAGCAGGAAATATGGTACCTCTCAGATTTGGGTAATCCCATGTTAGACAAGAGATATTCTATTTCAAACAAATGAGTAACTTGAAAAAACACTAAAAGTTTCCACTCATTTGCATTATTTGAACATTTTATAGGATGTTATCTACATAGATTTTGTTCTTTTATTCATTAAAATATTTATTAATTAGTTATGTGTCAGGCTCTATGCTAGGTGCTGAGAATAAAACAGTGACTAAGTGGCTGCCCTCATGAAGTTTACATTCTAGTGGGCAAGGAGTAGGCAAAGACAACCAAGCTAATAAATTTAACTGGTTCATTAAGTGTTTCAACTCATTGGAGTATGAAATTGAAATGGTATTGTTTTTCCACTAATTGCTTTTTACTGTGTTCTGTTGTATTTGCCCTCTTCCACTGGGAGATTAGGACAATGATAAACATTTCAATCTGATTCTATAACTTTTTAGCTGCTTTCAGATATTAGGAGAGTCTCATGCTGATTTTAAAGCTTTGGCTTGCATACTCCAAGCCCCTATCTGATGCAAATACTTCTCTTCCTTTTTCTTCAAACAGATGGGACATATGGCTCTAGTGGCTAGGAGTTTGGGGATGTGTATGGTAGCCTTTCATACATCTCTTCTTATTTCTTCCCTTTCCCCTGTGCCTGTTTTGGTATTGCTTTGGGAGGAGAGTTGCTGGGGAAGAGGGAGAGGAAAAAGACAGATGCTTGTGACTCTGTATGTCTTCTCCTTGGTTGGTCATAATTGCTCTTCTAGCTGTCTTTGGGCACTATATAAACAGGTAGTTATAACAGCCTGCTGATGGGAGGCTTCTCCAAGCATCTCCTCTGGACATTGGAAATCCCTTGCAAGATTATTACATCTTCTGTCAGACCTTCGGCTGGTGCCATCATATCTCTTTTCACATGCATTAATCTTGCCCCATGTTGCAAAGCCTCTGGCAAGAATTGTATAGTTATCTAGTCCAACTTGGACCTTTGGGCATATGTCAAATTCATTTTCCATGCCTCTTGGGACCCAGAACCCCTTTGGTTCTGTTTATGTGATGGATTACATTTGTTGATTTGCATATGTTGAACCAGCCTTACATCCCAGAGATGAAGCCCACTTGATCATGGTGGATAAACTTTTTGATGTGCTGCTGGATTCGGTTTGCCAGTATTTTATTGAGGATTTTTGCACCGATGTTCATCAAGGATATTGGTCTAAAATTTTCTTTTTTTGTTGTGTCTCTGCCACGCTTTGGTATCAGGATAATGGCTGGCCTCATAAAATGAATTAGGGAGGATTCCCTCTTTTTATATTGATTGGAATACTTTCAGAAGGAATGGTACCAGCTCCTCTTCGTACCTCTGGTAGAATTCGGCTGTGAATCCATCTGGTCCTGGATTTTTTTTGGTTGGTAGGCTATTAATTATTGCCTCAAATTCAGAGCCTGTTATTGGTCTATTCAGAGATTGAACTTCTTGTTGGTTTAGTCTTGGGAGGGTGTATGTGTCCAGGAATTTATCCATTTTTTCTAGATTTTCTAGTTGATTTGTGTAGAGGTGTTTATAATATTCTCTGATGGTAGTTTGTATTTCTGTGGGGTCGGTGGTGATATCCCCTTTATCATTTTTTATTGTGTCTATTTAATTATTCTCTCTTTTCTTCTTTATTAATCTTGCTAGCAGTCTATCAATTTTGTTGATCTTTTTGAAAAAAGCCCCTGGATTCACTGAATTTTTAAAGGGATTTTTTGTATCTCTATCTCCTTGAGTTCTGCTCTGTTCTTAGTTATTTCTTGCCTTCTGCTAGCTTTTGAATTTGTTTGTTCTTGCTTCTCTAGTTCTTTTAATTGTGATGGTAGGGTGTCGATTTTAGATCTTTCCTGCTTTCTCTTGTGGGCATTTAGTGCTATAAATTTCCCTCTACACACCACTTTAAATGTGTCCCAGAGATTCTGGTACATTGTGTCTTTGTTCTCATTGGTTTCAAAGAACATCTTTATTTCTGCTTTCATTTCGTTATGTACCCAGTAGTCATTCAGGAGCAGGTTGTTCAGTTTCCATGTAGTTGAGTGGTTTTGAGTGAGTTTCTTAATCCTGAGTTCTAATTTGATTGCACTGTGGTCTGAGAGACCGTTTGTTATAATTTCTGTGCTTTTACATTTGCTGAGGAGTGCTTTCCTTCCAACTATGTGGTCAATTTTGTAATAAGTGTGATGTGGTGCTGAGAAGAATGTATATTCTGTTGATTTGGGGTGGAGAGTTCAGTAGATGTCTATTAGGTCTGCTTGATGCAGAGCTGAGTTCAACTTGAATATCCTTGTTAATTTTCTGTCTCATTGATCTGTCTAATATTGACAGTGGGGTGTTAAAGTCTCCCATTATTATTGTGTGGGAGTCTAAGTCCCTTTTTAGGTCTCTAAGGACTTGCTTTATGAATCTGGGTTCTCCTGTATTGGGTGCATATATATTTAGGATAGTTAGCTCTTCTTGTTGAATTGATCCCTTTACCATTATGTAATGGCCTTCTTTATCTCTTTTGATCTTTGTTGGTTTAAAGTCTGTTTTATCAGAGACTAGGATTGCAACCCCTGCTTTTTTTTTTTTTTTTGCTTTTCATTTACTTGGTAAATCTTCCTCCATCCCTTTATTTTGAGCCTTTGTGTGTCTCTGCACGTGAGATGGGTCTCTTGAATACAGCACACTGATTGGTCTTGACTCTTTATCCAATTTGCCAGTCTGTGTCTTTTAACTGGGACATTTAGCCCATTTACATTTAAGGTTAATATTGTTATGTGTGAATTTGATCCTGTCATCATGATGTTACAAGGTTATAGTAACAAAAACAGCATGGTACTGGTACCAAAACAGAGATATAGACCAATGGAACAGAACAGAGGCCTCAGAAATAACACCACACATCTACAACCATCTGATCTTTGAAAAACCTGACAAAAACAAGAAATGGGGAAAGGATTCCCTATTGAATAAATGGTGCTGGGAAACATGACTAGCCATATGTGGAAAGTTGAAACTGGGTCCCTTCCTTACACCTTATACAAAAATTAATTCAAGATGAGTTAAAGACTTAAATGTTAGACCTAAAACCATAAAAAGCCGAGAGGAAAACCTAAGCAATACCATTCAGGACATAGGCATGGGCAAGGACTTCATGACTGAAACACCAAAAGCCATGGCAACAAAAGCCAAAATAGACAAATGGGATCTAATTAAACTAAAGAGCTTCTGCATAGCAAAATAAACTACCATCAGAGTGAAGAGGCAACCTACCGAATGGGAGAAAATTTTTGCAATCTACCCATCTGACAAAGGGCCAATATCCTTTGGTGGGAGTGTAAACTAGTTCAACCATTGTGGAAGACAGTGTGGTGATTCCTCAAGGATCTAGAACTAGAAATACCATTTGACCCAGCCATCCCATTACTGGGTATATACCCAAAGGTTTATAAATCTTGCTACTATAAAGACACATGCACACATATGTTTATTGTGGCACTATTCACAATAGCAAAGACTAGGAACCAACCCCAATGTCCACCAATGATAGACTGGATAAAGAAAATTTGGCACATATACACCATCGAATACTATGCAGCCATAAAAAAGGATGAGTTCATGTCCTTTGCAGGAACATGGATGAAGCTAGAAACCAACATTCTGAGCAAACTATCGCAAGGACAGAAAACCAAACACCGCATATTCTCACTCATAGGTGGGAATTGAACAATGAGAAGACTTGGACACAGGGCAGGGAACATCACATACCAGGGCCTGTCGTGGGGTGGGGGACAGGGGGAAGAATAGCCTTAGGAGAAATACCTTCAGTAAATGATGAGTTAATGGATGCAGCAAACCAACATGGCACATGTATACCTATGTAACAAACCTGCACATTGTGCACGTGTACCCTCTAACTTAAAAAAATACAAAAAAATGAAAAAGTCTAATGAAAGGAGTTCAGATTTCACTCTAAATCCAGTGGGAAGCCGCTGAAAAGTTTTAAGCAGGGAAACTGACATGGTTTAACTGTGAACATTCATGTTTTCTTCTATTTGCAAAAAATAAAGCCAGAAGTCACCAGATTGTCATTGTTTCTATAATGGAGTTTTGAAAAATGTAAAATTATAGGTGCTGTTTTGTTGAGGCCAAGATCTGTGGTTTAAACTTCATATTCTTTTTTTTTTGAATTTTCAGCTGTCAAGAAAAGTGAAGGATGAAGCCACCATTTCTTTTGGCCCTTGTGGTCTGTTCTGTAGTCAGCACAAATCTGAAGATGGTGTCAAAGAGAAATTCTGGTAAGTTGCTGGCAACTTGCCACTATTTGGTCAAAAATGTATGATTTTGTGAGCATCCAGAGGGCACCCGTGCCTTTAACTATGAATATCTTTAAATAGAAGCACTCGTGTTCCAGTTATGTTGGAAAGTAGCCAAAATAAAAATGATGTTGAAGCCTACCACTGAGAAATTATTAGGAAATCAGTGGAATTTTGTTAAACTTCAATGACCAGTATACTCTCAGTGGACAATGAAATGTTAAGAGCCTACTTAGAGTTGGTTACATTTGCTAGTGAATAAATACCTAGGAGCAAACGTTTACAAATGAGAAGATAAGAAACCTTTAAAAATATACATCCTTTGCCTCCTAATTGAGTGTGGAGCATTACAATTTAAAGACTTTGATAAATATCTGAGTTTTATTTCCTTATAGTTGTACCCAATTGCTAACAGGCAGAGGTCTGTTCCCTCCAAGTTCAGAATTATTAGATAATTGCCCGAAGAGGAATTTCTTGAGAAGAAATATCTATTCCTAGAACCTGTTGGTCTGGCAGGCAGCCATGACTGTACTAAGAGATTAGCTGTAACAAGTAGATAGTCCAATCAAAGCTTAATCATTGTTTAATAATACTTGGATATATATGTCTTTCAGTTTTGATTATACATTCTAGCTGTAATTACAAACTTTGCATGAGATTTTAAGAATTGATTTTCTGTTTGTAATCATTCCAGTAAGACATTGAGGAATGTCTTATTATATGGAAACAAAAGATTATGTTGAGGCTTTCTACTGGCTTCTAATTCAGTTATTTCTGAGAATTAAATGTATTTGCTTTACTTTCTCATTAAGTATCAAATCTAGGCAATAAAATGTATGCTTTTCAAAGCAATAAATGCAGACTGGGGGGAGGTGCTTGGAGTTTGGTTAATGTTTGTTTCCTGAGGTAAGAATACTTACTAATTGAAATACCTAACAAATAGTGTTGTCTTCAATTGATAGCATATTAATAAATCTTTCCAGAAGTGGGAGATTTATCACAGACTATAAAATAGAGTAACTGCTGAAGTCCAAAGGATCCTGGAGTGATAAAGATAGGGCAATATATTGTCTTTTTCTCTTCTTATAGAATCAATTCTATATTTAAATTACTTTTGTATGTTGTGACCCTCTTTCAGTTGAATTTGTGTTTAATATTTTACCTATTATCTCTCCAACTCAGCATATCATTCATGGCTGCCTTTCCTTGCTTTACCTTTGAAGTACCATTTTTACTTTCAATCTTGGTTTAAATTGATGGTTGCTGAAATAAAATGCTTGGAGAGATTTCTTAGTAGCAAACATAACCTGTTGAACCAGATTGCATTTTCCTCACTTGGTCATGTCATAATGTCTGGAGCAGATCCGAAAGGAAAAAAAGAAACAAGGGTTTAAAAAGTAATCTGTACTATGGTAGCTTAATTGAAGTAAAATCCAAACTGAAAAAAAAATAAGTTGCTGTCAATATATTCTGTCTTATATCTTGGTTTGCTTATTATATAAGAGAAGAGAGGCTGTTAAAGTGTGTGTATACACACACACACACACACATGCACACACATAGCTGGGCTATTACAGGTGGCTCACACTTGTAATCCCAGCATTTGGGAGGCCAAGGTGGGTGGATTGCTTGTGCTCAGGAGTTTGAGACCAGCCTGGGAAACATGGTAAAACCCTATTTCTACAAAAATGTAAAAATTAACCAGGCATTGTGGTGCACACCTGTAGTCTTAGCTAATCAGGAGGCTGAGGTGAGAGGATGGCTTCAGCCTGTGAAGCAGAGGTTGCAGTGAGCTGAGATCATGCCGCTGCACTCCAGCCTGGGCGACAGAACCAGACCCTGTCTTAATATATATATACACACCCATACATATGGAAGGTTATCATTGATGCACAGATGTCATTAAAAGATCAAATTTTTAATGCTTTGCCTCTTTATTTTTGCTTGTTAAGTGTGAGGCTATTTGTGGCTTACTAGGGGTTCTTAGCTTTGTCTTCTTAGTATGGACAAATGGTATCATACCTGCAGTCAGCTTCATTGAAGAAACATTACCCAAAAAGATATTTCACTTAGAGTCAAAGTGTTAGAATGGTTTTAGTCTCTGCTTCCCCATCCCTTTATGCTGCACACCCCCTCCATCCCTGCCAGGACAATAGCAATTGTAATATTGGAACAAAACTTCTTACAGGTCTGTGCAGTTGGAATCATTTGAATGCACAGCTGGTTCTTTTATGCCTTACTGCTTCTGTTTATGGTGTATATGGAGTAGGCAGAAAAGACTAATAGGTTGGTGTTAGTTTGTGCTTGTCTCTGTGTGTGTGTTTTGTTTGTATGTTTGCTTATTGTTTCATAATGCAACAAAGATAGGGCATGGGATGAATAAAAGACATCCTAAGTTGCTGATGAAAACGAGGATACTTTGGAGCAGTTCTTTTCAACTCTACCCTTCTGTTTAGTCACCCCCATCATAACCTCCTCTCCAGCCCTATACCTCTGTTAATATTATTATTTTATGTAGAAAATGTAATTATTTGCACTTTCATTATTATAGTCCTATTTGAGTTACCTTATCTTTTGAAGAACATTAAAAATGCTTTGGCAAATCTGTAGTACAAATTTTTGCTTCCTGTAGCTTGTGAAGTCGTTTGCTCATTGCTAATCAAAGAGATCCAGGTTTAAGCTCGCGTGGATGTTCTTCATGGAATCACTAATGGATCACCAAAATTCATAACTTTTATTTTTTTCCCCTCTTCCCTTCCCTCAAGAATTGAAAAACGATTGCACCCTTTATTCATTAACATTTATGACTGTTTAGTGCCAGATGTGAAGCTAATTATAATGATTTCTACACAGTTCATTGTAGACACAAATCCCTTTTACTGAGATCCCTACAACTGCTGTTGCTAATGGCACAAGACAGAGAAAGGACCAAGGGTGGAATATTTTTCTTCTGCACTTGCCAAACATGGAAAAGAACTCAGTAACAGATGTGAGTTAGGTTTTTGGTTTTGGGGGTTGGTTTTTTGTTTTAATCTCCTCTGGGCACATATTGAAGCAAGCCTACTTTTTGGTGGTGTACATTTTTTAGAGGCGATAG